>NW_025211861.1:0-25000 GCF_004010195.1 Chiloscyllium plagiosum
CCATAACCCATGATTCTTCTTCTTGCTTTAACAAACTGTATCTGTCTGAGTTTACACACACACAGACTCACTCTTTGTACTGGAAACCAGAACACTCAAAAGAAACCCAAGCAGCCACGGGGAGACCATGCAAACACCATGCAGTCAACCAAGGGTGGAATCGAACCAATATCCCTGGTGCTATAAGGCAGCAATGCTAACCACTGTGCTACCCATTTCCACTGAGGTCATTATATAATAAAATATCCCAAGGAGTTTCACAGGGTCCTCAGCACATGTTTGGTTAGTGACCAAAATCTTGGCCAAAGAAGTGGGTTATACAGAATGTACAAAAGGGGGAAAGTGAAGTAGAAAGGAGGAAATACCAGAACTTAGGTTCGAGGCAGCTGAAGGCATAGCCAGGAATGGTGGAGTACTTAAAATCAGGAATGAAAGCAATCTGGTAATGGTGCAGGGGATGGACACACTTGAAATGTGGAGCTTATTCAAGGAACAGCTACTGCACGTCCTTGATAAATATATACCTATCAGGCAGGGAGGTAGTTGTTGAGAAAGGGAGCCATGGTTTACTAAAGAAGTTGAAGCTCTTGTCAAGGAAGGAAGAATGCTTATGTGAGGATTAGGTGTGAAGGCTCAGTTAGGGGGCTTGAGAGTTATAAGTTAGCCAGAAAAGACCTAAAGAGAGGGCTAAGAAGAGTCAGGAGGGGACATGAGAAGATGTTGGCGGATAGGATCAAGGAAAACTCTAAAGCCTTCTATAGGTATATCAGGAATCAAAGAATGACTAAAGTGAGATTAGGGCCAATCAAAGATAGTAGTAGGAGGTTGTGTGTGGAAACTGAGGACATAGGGGCAGCGCTTAGTGAATACTTTTCGTCGGTATTCACATTGGAAAAGGAAGTTAGTGAAAATACGGAGATACAGGCTACTAGATTAGATGGGATTGAGATTGACAAACAGGAGGTTTTAACAATTTTGGAAGATCTGAAAATAGATAAGACCCCTGGGCCGGATGAGATTTATCGTCGGATTCTCTGGGAAGCCAGGGAGGAGATTGCAGAGCCTTTGGCTTTGATCTTTATGTCATCATTGTCGACAGGAGTGGTGCCAGAAGACTGGAGGATAACAAATGTTATTCCCTTGTTTAAGAAGGGGAGTCGGGCCAACCTGGTAATTATAGGCCAGCAAGCCTTACTTCAGTCATAGATATGGTGTTGGAAAAGGTTATAAGAGATAGGATTTATAATCATCTGGAAAGGAATAATTTGATTAGGGATAGTCAGCACAGTTTTGTGAAGAGTAGGTAGTACCTCACTAACGTTATTGAGTTCTTCGAGAAGGTGACAAAATAGGTGGATGAAGGCAAAGTGGTTGATGTGGTGTATGTGGATTTCAGTAAGGTTTTGATAAGGTTCCACACAGTAGGCTATTGCACAAAATACGGAATTTCAGGATTGAAGGTGATTTAGCAGTTTGGATCAGAAATTGGCTAGCTAAAAGAAGACAAAGAGTGGTGGTTGAATGGAAATGTTCATCCTGGAGCTCAGTTACCAGTAGGGTCCATCAAGGATCTGTTTTGGGGCCATTGCTGTTTGTCATTTTTTATAAATGATCTGAATGTGGACATAAAAGGGTGGGTTAGTAAATTTGTGGATGACACTAAGGTTGGCAGAGTTGTGGATAGTGCCGAAGGATGTTATGAGTTACACAGAGACATCAACAAGATGCAGATCTGGGCTGAGAAGTGTCAAATGGAGTTTAATGCAGAAAAGAGTGAGGTAGTTCACTTCGGAAGAAGTAACAGGAATGCAGAGCGATCTCAGTGTCCGGGTGCATAAATCCCTTGAAAGTTGCCACCCAGGTTGATAGGGTTGTTAAGAAGGCATATGGTGTGTTGCCATTTATTGGTGGGGGATTGGGTTTTGGAGCCACGAGGTCATGCTTCAGCTGAAAAAGACACTGGTAAGGCCGCACCTGGAGTACTGCGTACAGTTCTGCTCACCGCATTATAGGGAGGATGTGGAAGCTTTGGAAAGGGTTCAGAGGAGATTTACTAGGATGTTGCCTGGTATAGAAGGCTGAGGGAACGGAGGCTGTTTTCGGTGGAAAGAAGAAGTTTGAGAGGTAACTTAATCGAGATGTTTAAGATAATCAGAGGGTTAGATAGGGTGGACAACGAGAGCCTTTTTCCTCGGATGGTGAAGGCTAACACGAGGGGACATAGCTTTAAATTAAGGGGTGATAAATTTAGGACTGATATCGGAGTAGTTTCTTTACTCAGAGAGTAGTAGGGGTGTGGAACGGTCTGTCTGCAACAGTGGTAGATTCGTCGACGTTAAGGGCATTTAAATCGGCATTCCATATGGATAATGATGGAATGGTTTAGGTTAGATGGGCATCAGATTAATTTCACAGGTCGGCGCAACATCGAGGGCCAAAGGGCTTGTACTGCACTGTAACGTTCTATGTTCCATAGTCCATGTTCAAGGTCCAAATCGGAATGCTAGGACCAGTTTGACCTGGTCCCTGGGAAACACAATTCCATGGACAAATATTCTGTAAGATCTGTGTTTACTGATACCACAAAAAGTTAGGACCAGTTGAGTCTTTTGTACCTCATAACAATGAAAGAACAGTAGACTAATAGGCCATTCAGCTCACCAAACTTGTGATGACACTTGATACCTTTCTAAACTAAATACCTTTTTGCCTCTACGCTGTCTGCATCCCTCTATTTCTTGCCTATTCATATATCTGTCAAAATATCAGTCATGGAGACTGACCTGTAAAGAATGAAAATACTCCAGGTTTCAGTGATATGATGAGAAAGTACTTGGAGGTTTAAAATAAAGAAACATCAGGAATTCTGGGTCCTCACCACAGCACAGCTTTTTCTGAGAAGGCTCTCTTTCATCCTGGTTCTTATCTGGTGAACCTTTCCTCTGGCCAGTCACAGTTCACGTGAGTGATTCTCATCTCACTGAATCATGTTATAGTCTGTGTATTCATCGTTATTCTATTTTCCTTGTCTCAAGGCTACACTTTGTTCTCATTTATTTCACTGATGTCCCCTTTTTAGCTTTCATAAACAATTTCAAGTTTTTTGTTACCTTTAGCTGCAGTAGAGTTTTGAAAACTTAAACTCCCAGGATGGGCCAACTTTGGCACCTTTTCTAGATAGTTATTTCCAAAGTTTTCCCATTCCAATGCAGAAAGGTGAGTTTCTAATGAAGATAAGTGTAAGCAGTGAATCATCAAGTTACATGTTGACATTCATCCTTTTAGTGACCTAATAATCTTCCAGCAAGCTAAAAGGTTCTTGTGGTGTAGATGAACTATCACTGCTTTGGAGCCAGAAGATACAGTTGAAGTCCTGCCTGCCCAGAAGTATGTTAGGATGTGCCCAAACAGGTTGTTCAAAAAATTAAATAACAATCTTACAGCATGAAACCAGTGAAACAGCGAGCAGACCCTCAGGATGTGAAATTGGACAAAGGTTCTAATCCATATATTGGGTGATTGTGTTCAAGTATTGTGCAGTGCATTGATTATGTTAGAGTCAAGTTAAGGGCATTGTTCAAATGGCTTCTCATCTCCTTTGCACACCCTCACAACTTCCTGATGAAGGGATTATGCCCGAAACGTCAATCCTCCTGGTCCTCGGATGCTGCTTCGGATGCTTTTCCAGCACCATGCCCTCGATACCTTCACAACTTTAGTAATTGTATTATTCACAACAGTTCCCTTTACATTCAGGAAATTCATTCTTTACATTCACAACAGCCACCTTGTGCAGAATCTGCATCTGTCTAAAATCCAGGCCAAGGAATCAGGGTGTTTCTTCAGAAAAAGCCAGAGAGGTACAACTTTTCACTGATGTAACTGATAACAAGTGCTTGCTTGTTATGTCTTTTTGACTAAGTTGTGTTTAATGGAGGGGTTTTTCATTACAAGGTCTAGTGAGATGTCCTGCCCTAACTTACCGAGCTCATCTCATTAATTACCTACCCTGCCTCTATGATATATCTCACATCTGACTTCCACTCCATCTTACCAGAACAACCGGTCACTCAGCAGATATCCTCTGACATCCCCGTATGTGTTCTATTTTTAAATGCCTGTTGAGCACTTGGATGATCACTGGTATTCTGAGACTACCCTACAGAGTCTGAACATGCCAGAGAAGGGGAAAATGGCACCATGATTCTCCGATAGGGACTTGAAGACTCAGGTAGATGGGGTGGTCTAAAGATGTGTCCTCTTCCCTGAGTACCAGCAGAGGGGGCCAGGCCATGAGATCTTGCCAGCCCGGTGTGAGGTTGCCATCTGGGTCAGTACAGAGAAACTGGCGGGTTGAAGTCAGTGACCTTCTGCACTCTGCTGGCATAAGTGCAAAATTTTTTTCTGTCTCCTTGCAATCATTTTATCTCTGCTGCTGCACCCACCTCATCAGCCCATCACTACAGGAGAACCACAGACATTAAGAGTGTGTATACACAGTTTAGTGAGCAATTCTCAGGGACAGCGCCACAACTGACTGAGGAACATACATACCAGCAGCCTGGAGTGTGGGGGACTGCTGGGACCCAAGTACCTGTGCAATCCCAGGCAGGAGGTCACCCCCCCGTACAGTCCACAATCAGGGACTTCATCCAAACACAAACAGCAGAGCAGATGCGGCAGGCAGGCATATGGGACACAATGACCCTTATTGTCCAGAATCAGCATCAGCACAGAGAACCCTGCTACCATCTATTTCCAGCCATGGACAGGTTGGTAGCTACCATGGTGAGCCAGGCCCAGCACTACCAAAAGCTGGAGATGCACACACATCACCACTCCATTGCTCCTAATGACTGACGACATGGCAAAAGGTGGGGCAGGGAACCTTGACCTGAGCCAAGTGCTCTCTCCTCACAAGAGGACAGGGTGGGGCCATGAAGCACCCAACTGGTGATGGAGCCAAGCAAAGGACCCTCTGCACTTTCTACTCAGGACACTGCAGAGGTGGCTGTGCCCTCCACCTTCACCCTGCAAGCCCTCTTTCAACTCTTAGAAATTCTCTGGCAAGAAGAACAACTGTTCCTCAGTTCTGAGGAAGTGTCACCAGACCCAAGACATAAACTCTGATTTCTCTTCACAGATGCTGGCAGACCTGCTGAGCTTATCCAGAAACTTCTGTTTTTGTTAGAGATTGAAGAAAACTTGTGTAAACCACTTTGGTGGGATGGATGACATATACATCACCCTAAACTTTTGCATAAATGTTCCTGATGTTAACTTTCCTGTACTTGAGAGATATTATGTGCATGTATTTAACACGTTTTCACACTATCTGGCTCTACTTCTTTGTTAATGCTCAGGACACTGTATGCTTTATTCCTCGTAGAATCCCACAGTGTGGAAGCAGGCCATTTGGCCCATTAAGGACACACCGACCCTCCAAAGAGCATCCCACACCAACCCCATCCCTGTAACCCTGCATTTCCCATGGCTAACCCACCTAGTCTGCATATCCCTGAACCCTAAGGGCAATTTAGCGTGACCAATCCACTCTCACATCTTTGGACTGTGGGAGGAAACTCTCGCAGATACGGGGAAAGTGTGCAAATTTCTACACAGTGACCCGAGAATGGCATCAAACCCGGATCCATGGCACGTGAGGCAGCAGTGCTAACACCTGAGCCACCACCTCAGGCAAAACTCCATGGAAAGTGGTCAGCGCTGAAAGTCTACTGCACCATCTGGAAGCAGAGAGAGTAATGTGTACGGATGGCTATGGGTCATGGTGACACCTATATCTGTCCACATTTAGTACTCCTAATGTTTGGCTCCTATTGTATACAAAAGTGTAGCTGTCAAAGAGCAGTAGTGTGCCAGGGAGGTTCAACACACAGAGGTCAATGCTGAGAATGGCCAGTGAGAGGATAGCCTGCATGCTTTACATTTCATGGGCCTGTGACTTTGGTCTTTTCCTTTAAAAGGTCAATAATTAGTGTTTGCTGCACCCCCATCCATCACAGGTTGAATATCTTATCCTGCCCACTCTGAATATCATGCAGCCATTTTCTTTCCCATTGTCACTTTTGATTTGCATCATGATGGAAGGCAGTAATGAGCACTCCTTAGCCAATGTCTTCCAACCTCAGCCTGAACATGAACAGCGACCCCCCAAATATCCACATGCCCTTCCTAATACCCCCACAAGCTTCCCACTTCCCTATGTCTCCATGCACCAACTACTGCCTACTGTTCCCACCTAGCTCCAAGAAAATGGCTGCATGATATTCAGATATACTGTTGCCATCTTTCACAATTGTAACGTGCCCTTGTACAGAGCCTGCAGTCCCTTGACTGGTATGGGAGCATTTTGTGCTGGGAACCCCTCAATGACAGGTGCCTCCGTGGACTTTAGCGAGGACTACTCCCTGAAGACTTTGAGTCATGTTTGCCTGCTTGCTGCATATGCTGTGTGCTCGCTGCATTTGTTGTTGGCACACAGATCAGGTGTGAAATTAATGCAGCACACTGATGAACTTTAGACAGAGGACTGCTTAGCAGGAAGGTAAACTATCTGTTTTTGCTAAATTGGCATGGCAAGGCAAGGTAATGGAAGACAAGGCAGGGATGCTGTGAGTAGGCAAGTAGGTGCAAAGTGAGTGAATGCTAAGTGCTAAGCAAATGAGTATTCCTGAGATTTGGCCAGATCCAGTCTGTGAGTTGGATGTCTATCCTTGTGCGCAAGTGTCCCTGCTAAAATCTTTCAATGCTAGCTTCTGGTCTGCTCTACAATGCAAGTCTGTGCTCCAGAGCACGTGGACAGTGAATAGTAGAAATGCCAGGATGGTAATGATGAGTTGGCAGATGCCAGATGCTAATGTCCATGGAAAAGTGGAGAGGGTGCCTGATATCTGTTGAGCATGCTGTGGCCTGCGGTTGGGTCAGAGATAAGTGGAAGTTCTTTGGAGGTGGTGGGCAGCTGAATCCACCAGGGAGCTGCTCTAGTTTCCTTATCAAATTTTCCCACATTTAATGAGCTTGATAAAATAGGTGGCTGAATATTGATGAGACAAGCTGTGACTTGACTTAGGTGTTTAACAAACTTTAATCCTCATCAATTGACATCTTGCTGTTGCCTAGTGAGAATTTTGCTATGCCATACATAGCACGAGATTGCGTTGCTCCCTGTTGTGATAGGCCTTGCTGGACGTCATTTCTGATTCTACATGTTTAGTTAAAAAAATACTTCAATTTATGTAAATATTGAAGTATTCATACAGAGCCTTGGTGATCACATGGAATCAAATAAAGCCATTCAGTTGTGAAAATCTGGGCACTAAAGTGAGTTTTGAATTCACTCCTGAAGACTTTCCTTTTGGAAAAAAATGAAGTGCTTACTTACTGTAAACATGTCTTCCACAATTTGATCGATGCATCTGTGGAAGCTGATTTGACTTGTTATGGTTAGAGGGATCATGTGGAATAAAAAAAAATTAAGGCTATTGTCATTTTCACAGTCAACAGTAAAAATATTGTATTTCTTGAGGTGATTTGCAGTCAGCAGCGGCAAATGGCCTAGCTCTGTCATTGTTATTCTGGTGATATAAAGACAATGTCGTCTCCTCAGATCCCCCAGGTATAATCCCAGGCTGGGGTTCAACCAAAACGGAGTCATCCCAAATGAGCAAAATGCCAATGGATATAGTGCAAAATGGTGTAATAAATTACAGTAAAATCACTGCAATGCAAACGACAGCAAGACAACTATAAATGAATCTTTATAGCATGCCATAACAATGAAATGAATTTGCTTGGTTTATGTGACGGAGCATTCCATTGTGGGATTAGAATTTTGCTCAAAGTTTAAAAATTTAGTATGGACCTCAATATGTATTATGTTTATTTGTAAAGAACGATAGTGCATATACTAGCAGGTTCCACTTTTAGCACAGCAAAATTGGTCATTTGAAAATCGGGTGCAGACAAATAGAACGTGAGGTCAAAAATTGATTTTCTGTCCAGCGCATGCTGTGATTGAGAATCTGTTATATAGCCAAGGTTAACAATCTAAGGCTGCTGAAGGAAAGAGGACAGTCGAGGTCAGTTACACAGGAAATGTAATTAGAGAAAAAAAAAAATCAAGATTTCACAAAAGCAAGATGACTTTAAAATCCATTGAATGCTTTCTTCCACTTATGATTTGACTTGATTTCATTTGTATTTCACTGTCTTTATAAACAACAACCCATCTCCAATCTTCTTATTCTTCCCAAGTCTTTGAATGCATTGTCATCTCTCAAATCTGCGCCCATTTTTCCCAGAAAACCTCTGCACCCCTCCAATCAGGTCTTTGTCACAGTACTGAAACAGCTCATACAAAATTGCACATGACATCCTATATAACTGTGTCAAAGATGAACCCTCTCGTCTCATTCTTCTTGATCTGTTTGCACTCCTTGACACAGTTGACCCTAACATCTTCCTGTAAAATCTCTTCACTATCATTCAGCCATGTAAAACTAATTTCAGTTGGTTCTATTCAAATGTACCTTATCATAGCCTCAGGATATCACTTACAATGGCTTTTCTTATCACTCCCACGCATACGTGGACTTTACGGTGATGGAGGGGTGGAGAGCTGGGTGGTGTAGTAGTGTGCTGGGTGTTGTAGAGGTGGGTAGTCCTTGTCACTGCAACTGAAAAAGTCCACAGTCAACTTTCTGACCCAGACATATCCGATTCACAATAGTATGATGCGATCGAGCTTTGTAGTATCAGCAGGATTGTGGAACAGCAGATATGAGCATTCCTGAAGAAAATGTTTCTTGGATCCTAGGATCCTAGGGTTCAGGTAAACCTGGACAGGCTTGCCTGGAGATTCCTTGAGAAGAGGGGTGAGGTAATGGAGACTTAAACCCAACTCCACCCATTTTCATGGCAACAGTCTGACACTAAACAGCCAATTCACAATCTCAGTGCATATTTGAGCTGGACATGAGCTGCCAATCAGATACGAGAGCAATCACTAAAACCATTAAATTCCAAAATTCACCAGCATTATGCAACCTTTCAATATATCTGCTGCTCATTTGTACATCTGTTACCTCTTGACTTGATTGTTCCAAAGCATTCTCCATTGGTCTCTCATATTCCAATGTGAAGTCAATAAATGTGAAGTCAGCTAAAACTCTGCTTGTACCAAGTCCTATACTTATTGACATACACTGAGTCCTTGCCAAGTAATACCGTGATTTTAAAATTCTCAGCCTTGATTTCAAATTCCACATTGGCTTCATTATTCCTTTTCTCTTTGTTGTCCTCTAGCTCCATATCCTTTTGAGATCTTTGCATTCAGCTTACTTTGGCTTCTCCATAATCTCAGATTTTATTTGTTCCACCACTGGTGGTTGTGATTTCAGTTGCATTGGTCTTAATAGAAAGTAATGGCCTCAGGAAAATTACAAGCAATAGCTGGAATAAAGTATGGACCCCAGAACATCACAGAAAGTTAGTTAAATTGTGAAAATGTGGGAAGATTTTTCTTCTGTGCAAATAAGCACAAGAAATCATGAATTCCTTCATTAAAATAAATTCTGATCTTTGTGTGAAGTTGTGGGGGGGGGGGGGGGGGAGAGGGAGGCAAAGCCTGGAAATTTTAGACTCATCAACTGAAATGAGTGGAAGGGCAGGATGTCTGGACAGCCTGAAGCTAGCATTAAGGAAAGGTCAGCAGGTAAGTTTAGGGGAAGGGTTCTGAGAAGAATAAATGGGAAAGAAGCAAAGGTGAGGGGAAATCTAGTGCAGAGTAGTTCCCTTTTTGTTTGATCGGCTGAGGTGAATAGTTTTTCTCTCCAGTCCCAAAGACATTTTTTTCAATTATACTGGAGGGTCTCATTCTCACCTGACCAGAAAATCACAGCAGATTCCTGCTAAAGTGCAACCATGATCCTGTCAGCTGTCAAAGCAGGCGACGGGTTGGGGGTTGTGGAGGGATGGTACTGTCAAAGTGGTAGCCACAGGCAGAGTACAAGACTACATTTGCATAGAAGTGGAAAATGCACAATGTGGGTCAAAATGTAATGCAGCAGCTTATCAATCCAGGGCTATGAGACAACCACCACAAATAGGAAACAATTGGTCACCTTGGACCTTGTTATTACAACAGACACAAAATTACATTATTTTACAAGGGTCTCCTCATCTCATTTAGGGATTAACCTTATTTATTTGATTCAAATTAGCAACATTGCAAAGAAACATTTTATTCGTAATAACTAACCTTGTTTTCAACAGCTTTTCCCTCGAGTTGGATTGGTTTCTCTGACTTTCTGATGGGGTGTGTGTCTATAGTCTTTTAACATGGGGAGGCTGTTGTGCTGTAGCTACCACATGGTTCTGGGTCACTGGCAAGTCTGGCCTTGCCTCACCTCCCATCCCCTCCCCCTTCGTCTCCCCTCCCCTTCCTGCCATGGGTGTATCAGAAGGATCTCTCTGTCATGATCAAATCCTGAAGCAGGACTTGAATGGGAGGTCACCACTGCACCACAAGACCTTCTCCTTTAGTTTTATACTCTTTTCAAAATGGATATAACCAATTAAGTCACATTAAAGCTATAGCACAGGACTACTTGCATGCCAAACAGTGGAAAGAGCACAGAAAAGACAGGCTTCAAAATCCTAACATCAGTCGTTGAGTTATGTAGCACGGAAACAGACCCTTCAATCCAACTCATTTGTGTCAATCACATAACCTAACCTGATCTAGTCCCATTTGCCAGCATTTGGTCCATTTCCCTCTAAACCTTTCCTATTCATGTACCCATCCAAATGCCTTTACTGTACCTGTCTCCCCCACTTCATCTAGCAGCTTGTTCCATACATGCACCACCCTCTGCCTGGATTAGCTCTGCAGTCCTGCCACACCGAGTTATGAATGGTGGTAAACAAATAAACAACTAACAGGAAGAAGAGGTCCCATATACATCCCCATCAAAATGATGGGGGTGCCCACCACATAGAAAATAAAGACAGTGGTGAAGCAGTTTCAGCTGGAAACATCAAGTGGATGGTCAATTATGACCTCCTGCTGAGGTTCCCAGCATCACATTCCAATCTGTAAATGGGAGGACTCCTGTGTAGATCGACTTCAGTGAAGGTCCCCCTCACCTCAGGGCAGTTGATAAGAGTGAGGAAATGAAAAATGTGCAACAGCTGCATTTACAAGAAACCCCTGTGTGCAGGATGGAATGACAGAGAGGGACTATTTGTCAGACAGCTAAAATTGTATGGTATGGAGTCTCAAGGGAGATTTTGAGTTTGGGAACTTATGTGTTCCTTAGATTTATATGTGGACACCAAGTATGTATATTAATAATTGACTAAATTACTGTATTCTCCAGCCAAAATTCTTGTAGGTTTCTAAACAGTTTGTTGGGAGGTTTAGTTATTTTATTGAATTACAAATAGAGCTGAGCTTCAATGATGGTTGCAATGCCAGTGGACTGGGAGTTGCAAACAGCACAGTCAGCTGCGACTACCATTAAGCAGAGTGATCTGTTAATCAGGCCAATTCAGCTTCTACCAGGATGTTCCACTGAAAAGATGTTACTGTAATGTATTTTGGCAGTTTCAATCAGAACTCCACAAGGTTTAGAAGGTAAAAAGGTTCACACTAGAGGGTGCTCTCATCCAATTATGTTCAGACTCATTGTTTGTATAAAGTAGAAGGAGCTTTCATTGAGGATGGGCTATGCATTTATTGAATACTGACTATCCAAAGTGGAAATATATCCTATTGTCCAGAACTGGAATTTTTTAAACAATTAATTAGAAAAGGGATCTTGCTTGTTTTCCAGTTTATAGCTGATAGTTGAATTTGATAGAAAAGGAATGCTTCCATGTTAATGCCAAAAGATTAATTTTGCAGTAACACCACCTCATTCTGTCAATTTCTGAATACTGCACTCTGTTTCAAGTGAGGATACCTTGACATGGAATAATTTCCACTTTTGCTAACATTGATATATTATTTTGATGAGGCAAGTAATACTTAATCCACATTCTCTTCATGGTTTTCTTTTGGCAGAATGAACAGATAGTAAATTTCACATCTTAAAAGGCATTTGGCATGTTGCCTTCATTGCTCAGTCCTTTGAGTACAGGAGTTGGGAAGTCGTACAGAACATTGGTGAGACCTTTTCTTGAATACTGTGTCCATTTCTGATCACCCGGTTATAGGAAGGATATTATTAAGCTGGAGAGAGTTCAGAAGAGATTTACCAGGATGTTGCTGGGTATGGAAGGCTTGAGTTATAAAGAAAGGCTGGATAGGCTGGGACATTTTTCACTGGAGTGTAGGAGGTTGAGAGGCGACCTGATAGAAGTTTATAAAATAATGAGTGGTATCAATAGAGTTAATGGTAGTTGTCTTTTCCCTGGAATTGGGAATTTCAAGACCATGGGGCACATTTTTAAGGTGAGAGGAGAAAGATTAAAAAAAAAGACATGAGAGGCAAATTTTTCATTTAGAATGGTTCACATGTGGAATGAACTGCCTGAGGAAGTGATGAATGCGGATACAACTTCAATGTTTAAAAGACATTTGGATAAGTACATGAATAGGAAAGATTTGGAGAGATATGTGCGAGGAGCAGGCAGGTGGGAATAGTTTAGTTTGGTATTATGCTCAGCATGGAATGATGGAACTGAAGCGTCTGTTCCCGTGCTGCATGACTCTATGCTGAATATTATTTAAATGGAGAAATACTGCAGAAAGATACAGAACCGAGATTTGAGAGTCCTTGTCTGTAAATCATGAAAAGCTAGCATCCAAATTCAGCAGGTAATAGGGAGGGCAATGTATTATTGAACTTTCTTTCAAAGGGAATGGGACATAAAAGTAGGGAAGTTTTACTAAACTAAATAACACACTAGTCAGATTTCAGCTGGAATACTGTGAACAGTGTTGGATCCCTTATCTAAGAAAAGATATACTGGCATTGAAGGCAACCCAGAGAGGTTCACTAGGCAGATACCAGGTTTTGGAGGGACTGTCTTCTGAGGAGAAGTTGAGTAGATTGGGCCTATGTTCATGGAATGAGAAGCAACCTTATCAAACACTCTTAGACACTCCACAGGGTAGATGCCAAAAGATTTTTTCCCCTTGTAGGAGAATCTCAGACCAGAACACACAATCTCAGAACAAGGGTCACGCATTTATGATAGAGATGACAGAAAGTTCTTCTCTCAGAGGATTGTGAATCTGTGGAATTCTGTACCACAGTGGGTTGTTAAGGCTGGTTAAGACAGATTTTTCATTAGCAAGGGAATCAAGAATTATGGGGAAAAGACAGGAAAGTGGAGTTGAGAATTATCAGGTCAGCCATGATCTCATTGAATGATAGAGCAGACTTGATGGGCTGAATGGCCTACTTTTGCTTTCAAGTTTTCTGGACACGAAAACAGATCTTATATCCACTCTTCATAAAGGCTATTGGAGCAATGATAATTGAGTTTGTTTCTACTCAGCCAAAAAAAATCTGTTGAGTTTAGATTTTCCACCTTTTCCATTTTCATTAGAAAGAATGGGATCTGTCAGAAGTGGAGGTGGGTTTTCTGAAACTGCAAGGAAGGGGTCTCGTCAGCCATTTTAAAAGTCTTCTGAGTTGTCTCAGGCAGGTAGAAATCCAGGCTGTGCCTTGAGATGATATCACCAATTGCAGTATATAGTTTATAAGTGGAGGCCAAGTTAATGGCACATATGGAAAGAAAAACCATTACAGGAGATACTCTGACTACAATCAAATGGGTAACAGAGGAACCACACAATGGTTATCTTACTCAGCTGTACAATGCAGGACTAGCTTTGTGATAAAATAATGTAGTTGTCTCTGTCAAATGTGGCATGGGAACAAAAACATGTTTCAAAGTGCTTTGCAGCCAATTAAGTACTGCTTAAGTGTAGTCACTGTGTTAAGAGTGTGTAAACTTGACAAACATGATCTGGAGAAGGCCATATGGCCTCTTGAACCTGCTGTGGTATTTACTAAGATCATGGCTGATCCTCAAACTCAACTCCACATTTTGACCAGTTTTTCACCTGATCCACATACGTCTTGATTTTCTTGGAGTCCAAAACTCTGTTAATTGGCCTTGAATATACCTACAACCTTCTGGGAGTTGTATTCTTTGAGTGAAGCAGATTCTTGTTATCTCAGTTCAAAATAGCAATCCCCATATCCGGAGACTCTGCCATCCAAACAGGTAAAGAATCCTCTCAGCATCTAATCTAAAGCAAAGAACTGCGGATGCTAGAAATCTGAATGAAAAACAGAAACTGCTGGAGAAACTCAATAGGTCTGGCAGCATCCGTGGAGAGAAAGCATACTTAACATTTTGAGTTCAATACTCTTCTTTGTCTCAGCATTTACCTTGTTAAACCTCTCAATGTTTCAATGAGGTTTAATTAGATTATATTCCCTACAATGTGGAAACAGGCTCTTTGGCCCAACAAGTCCACACCCACCCTCTGAGCAGTAACACACCCAAACCGCTTTTCCCCCTCTGACTAATGCACCTAACACTATGGGCAATTTAGCATTGTCACTTCACCTGGCCTGCACATCTTTGGACTGTCGGTGGAAACCCCTGCAGATACGGGGAGAATGTGCAAACTCCACACAGACAATCGTTCGAGGATGGAATCGAACCTGGGACCCTGGTGCTGTGAGGCAGCAGTACTAACCACTGAGCCACCATAAAGCCCCAATAGGCTACTCGGCCCGACAAGTCCACACTAATTCTCTGAAGAGCATCCCACCCAGACTCACCTTCTACCCTATCCCTGCATTTCCATGTCTAATCCACCTAACCTACACATTCCCAGACACTACAGGCAATTTAGCATGGCAAATCCACCTAACCTGCCCATTCTTGGACACTGGGAAGGAACCGGAGCACCCGGAGGGGACCCATGCAGACACAGGGAGAATATGCAATCTCCACAAAGACTGAGGCTGGAATTGAACCCAGGGTCATGGTTCTGCGAGACAGCAGTGCTAACCACTGAGCCACCATGCCACCCCAGGTAATGTCATATATTCTAAATTCAAAACAGTGTAGGAGTATTTTCTTCAAGCTATCCTTATTGGATAATACTCTAAACCCAGGAATGAATCTTGTTTACCTTTTCAGTACCCCTGCTTAGCCAAGTATATCCTTCCGTAGGTGTAAGATCACACTGTACAGTAGGAGAAAGTGAGGACCGCAGATGCTAGAAATCAGAGGTGAAGAGTGTGGTGCTGGAAAAGCACAACTGGTCAGGCAGCATCCGAGAAGCAGAAGAGTCGACGTTTCGAGCATCCCTGATGAAGAGCTTATGCTCGAAACGTCGGCTCTTCTGCTCCCTGACCGGCTATGCTTTTCCTGCACCACACTCTTCCAAACTGTACAGTACTCTTGCTTTCCAGCACCTTTTCAATTAAGAACAATATAATTTGCTTTCTAGGTTTGAATTTAAATTTCTGCATGCCTTCTGCAAGAGCACTCAAAGTTTCTGAACATTAGCATTTAATAGCTTCAAAGCATTCTATTTTTATTCTTTCAAGGAGTGTGCACATTGCTGGAGAGGCAAGCATTTGCTGCTTGTCCCTAATTGGTCTGCTCTTCCTGCTAAAGGGAGTAAGCTTCACATTTTTCTACTTCTTTCCCACTCATTTATCCTATTGATACCTCTTTGCATCATCTTCATTGCTTAATTTCCCACACAGCTTTGTCTTCTTAACAAATTTGGATCATATGCCTGTTCCCTTCATCCAGGCCATTAATACAGATTGTAAATAGCTGAGACCCCAGCACTGAAATGCCTGCCAACCTGAAAATGATCTTTATTTCTCCTTCTTGTTTCTTGTCCTTTAACCAACCACCTATCCATGTTAATAAATTACATTCAATCTTGTCAGCCCTTCTGGAGTGACAAGTTAGTATTTCCTAATATGAATTTTTTTTTTGAAAATGCATGATTCTCTTTTAAGCAATGTAGGGGAATTCCACCTGCAAATTTGCACATAGACAGCATTTAGACAATGCCAGATAATTTGCTTTAATGAAGCTTTGAGTGATGCACCAGTATTAGGATCTTTTCCATATTCCTTGCAGGGCAGGCAAAGGCTCAGCTTAGCAAAGTATGAACTGTGGTTCAGTTGGTAGCACTCTTTTCCCATAGTCAAGAAGTTGTGGATTCAATACCCCCTCACTTTGAAGCCGAATACAAAAATCATAAAAGCTGACACTGCAGTATAGGACTGATGAGGTGTTGCACAATTGAAGATACTGTCAACCAAATGAAACATTAAACTGAGGTCCTATCTATCCTCAATGGACATAAAATATCTCACAACATTATTTTTCAAGACGTGCAGGTGCTGGTGTTGGACTGGGTGGACAAAGTTAAAAATCACAACACCAGATTTATTTGGAACTAGTTACCTGATGAAGGAGCAGTGCTCTGAAAGCTAGTACTGTACTTCCAAATAAACCTGGTAGAATATAACCTGGTGATGTGTGATTTTTAACATTTTTTTAAAGCAAAGCAGGGAGTTTGTTTCTAGTGACCTAGCCAATATTTATCCATTAACCACCAAAAAATGCAAAACAAAATCAAGTCATCATCACAATGCTGTTTATGGGAGCTATCACATTTTATAAATCACAACAGTGGAAAAATTTCAGAAAAGTACTTAACTGTAAAACACTTTTGAAATGTCTGGGAGTGATGAAGAGCACTACATAAATGCAGGTCTTGCCAATATAGCAATTTCACAGTATTGAGCAGAAGTATTAACCATGTTGTGTGCAAAGCTTGGAGGGGACTTACATCCATGATCACCTTTCTCAGGGGGACTTAAATCCATGATCACCTTTCTCAGGTGTGACAATGTTATCACTGATATATGATGACACTTTAAAGAAGATCCAGAAGAGACTGTATACCCATAATTAGATTCACAAATGATGTAAACACTTTGTTTAGGGTTGAGGTTGTGTTTCTGGTTCTCAGAAGTTTGAAATAATCACACTTTTGATTCAAAATGATTGCACTTCATGAAACGTATTTTTTTAGTTCTCCACGTGGCTGGACTGATGCACTGTTATTTGGCAACTGACAGCATTACCTGTGACATTCTGAAATATTCATTCTCATAATAATTAATTCCTAACTCTTAAAATAATATGTACTTTTACAAACATTTATAATCAGGCTTCAATACTCAAAAACAATCGAAGGTTTTAGCTAATTGCCTTCAAGATTTAACGTACTGGGGATGAAGGTATACTTGTAAAGGCCACGGGGAAGTTGCAAAGTTAGCTGTTAATGCTACGGAAATACTTCCAAGGTAAATAGGCGAGTTACTTAAACTCACCGAAAATAGAAACTGTATGAATTATTTTAAATCTCATTAAAGCTTCATTTACATATATAAACTGCCAAACTGACAGCCACCAGCAACGGCACAAAAATTAGGATTACAGGAGTCACTCAATGGTACAATTCTCGACCCTGTCTTAATGCGGGCTATCAAATCCCAAATGCGCAGTTTGCAATCTTCTATTGTCCAAAAATATGAAGCAGTTGCGAGCCTTCTTTATCAGTGTTTAGATTCACTGGAGGGTGTGATTTTATTTTCTTTTGACAGTTATCGACCCTCACAAAAAAATAGGATTTCTGCCTTCACACGGGCAGTGTTACCCTTTTTCTTAAAACAAAAGAAGTAAATTTGTTCTTAAAAAGCACTGCAAACCTCTCAGATCTACCAGAGCCGCCGCTCCCAAATGTATTTGTATACAGAAACACCCCCTGTCCACTCGTGAATTTCCGTCCATTTCCGTCTCCATACGCGCCAAGGAGGAAAGCGATTACCGACCATTTTAATAAACAGCCGAATACAATACCAGAGGATGAATGAATGTAGTTGATGAGCATCCGAGGGCCCCAGCTCGGCCGCGGGGATGGCGGGGGAGGGGAAGCAGAAAGAGATCCATTCGGCAATCTCCGGAACACACCCGCTTCCCAAACCGAAAACAGAGAGAAAAGGAAAATCAAAACGACAGCTTATCATGCTGGGACCGGTCCCAGAAATCGACAGCACCCACCCGCACAAAAATCCATCCCGCCCGTTGTCACTGCAGGCCTGAGGAGATGTACCGTTAAAAAAAAATTCCGGTCGTTAATTTCCGTTCATTTCCGCCGAAGGGGGCCGAAGCGGCGGCAGCGACAAAGACGCGCCTTTCGGGAAAAAATAAATAAATAAAGTTTTCAATGCGATCGGGCATGATGTTTTTTAAGAAACACGGGTGCGAACGGTGTTGTTTGTTAGTGAGTTGTAAATAGTTTGCGGATTGCTGATGATATTTTGATTGAAGCGCGGGGGCCCCCCGTACGCGGAGGATTCCGGGTAAAGTGAATTGATATTCAAAATGGCGGATGGAGCGTCCAAAGATGAAAAGCCAGGTAATGGCTCTAATTTTACATATTCATATTTCCATTTAGCATAATTTATTTTGCCTTATTACTGTATTTGATTGCGGGGCCAGCAAAAAAGAAAACTTTAATGTATTTCTTTCTCGTATAAACACAGTCGGATCGGCCGGTTCGACGAAGCGCATTCCGCCGAGGATTTTTTTTTATATTAAAAAAAGGAGGAAGGGAAAAAAATAAAACAAATAAAGAGAAAGCGAAAGGCAGGGGGAGGATAATTTTGACTAAAAAAATTATGCAAACTAAGGCGCGGCGTTTTACATTTTCTACTGTTTTTATCGATGCAAAAACGCTCTATGCTAATTTGGGATCAAATATTAACCTCCGATTTATTCAAGGGGCATAAAATAATAGAAAATGTTACGGAGGGTTTTGTTGAGACCGCCAAATGCGGGACGGCTGAGAAAAGTGAACATATTAAAAATCTGTATCTTGTTTGAGCGGGATCAAAATCTGAATGTGTAATATAGGCTGAAGAGGGTTTGTTTTTAAATCGTAGGAACGCCCCTCATGTTTAGGTGAATAGATTTAATAACTTGACGTGCGCGTTTGGTGTGTAATTTTTTTTATTATTGAGTTGGATGATCATCCTTACTTTACCCAGTCATGAGCTGAAGTGAGGTCAGATGACGGAGAATGCAAGCAGGAATGCTTATTAAAATCTGCCCCCAGGTTTTAATGAGCAATCTAGGCCTTGACTGATTTGTTTCGCTTTAATTTTTTAATCGCTCTTGGCATTCAGATTATATAACGTAACATCCGCATTTACTGAAATAGAATGCCAACGAGTTGCAAAGGCGTATTTATAATTTTCTATTTTGATATACTCCTGGATGTTTAATTTTATAAACAACATATACTGCCGAATACGCTAGGTGGTTTAACGCTTTGTTCATTTAGTAAAATAATTTACTTGAAATTATTTCACTGGTGTTAATTATTGTGCACTTCTGATTGTAAGGATGAAATTATTCAATGGCACATCATTTGCAAGTGTACATTTTTTTTGCCTTGAGACAATTCACAAAAATACATTGGTTTTAACCAGTTATGATGTTTTAAATTATGACACATTTACAGCTGTAATAAAGTTACTACTAATCAGTGTTTGTGCACATTTGTATTAACTGCATTTAACTCCACAGGTGATATTAAAAAACGTGTTAATTTTTAATATCTGGTACGACTGGTATGTGACCTGTTTAGCAAAAAAAACTTAGATGGGGAAAAAGATTTTCCTAAGTAAATTTTTGTGCAGCTGAATGTCATTTATAAACTATATCATGATATTTAATTTTTTTCAAAAATGTATTTCTAGGTTTAATTGCAATATAACACTCCTGACCAGTCTGTAAAACTAAAAATGGTATGCCAATTGTTCTATGTAGGAACGTTGTTAGAGTTAACTTATTCATTGTGAAAGAAAATAGTTTTCTATAAAGTAACTTCTTTTAAAATTTTTCTGCGGGTATTGTTGGGCCATTGTCTGTCCATGTCCGCTGTTTGTTTGGGCGTCTCTCAGGAGAACACCTGATTCAACTATGTTGAACAATTTTCTGTTTTTTTTTAACCCCATCTATGAGACTGAATCCACTATTAACATGTGTCTTTCTAGTGGAACTGTTGTTTGAAGGTCAACACCAAGTGCAAAACCAGATTAAAATTGAAAAAGGTAGTAGGGCAATAAAAATCCTTAAATTAGAAAAACGGAATTGAGGATTATGTTGGCAAGCTTTACTTATCACCTGTTATTTTTAACAGCATTATCCTGATTATCATTTTGTTCCGTACATGCTGAATAGCTTGCTGAGCCATTTTTAAAAGTTTTGAGAGTTATCCATATAGTTAGGATTAATATGGTATGATTCCTTCTCAAAAGGACCTGAATGTGGGATTTTATGATTATTTCATATTACTCATGACTGGTTCCACAAATTACTGTTTTTATTTAATTACATTTCATAGGTAATATTGTTTGAACCATTGGTGGCTGATCCATTACTTTAACCACCACACTAGATATATTTGCTGAGTTTGGATCTTAATCATGGGGATCAACATTTCAGTTGTCCTGTTTTATGTATCAAATAATAGGCGGTTTAGTGAGTTCCATGGGGAGGTTTATAGCACAGTGGGTAGCATTTCTGTGTTTGAGCTAGTAGGTCCAGCTTTAAAATCTAACTCTGTCCAGTTAGGAGTTGCTGGACAATTCCTGACCAATTGTTATATTGGTCAAGTCCAAGACTCTGTGCTGAGGGAAACACTAAAGCTTGAGGTAATCACTGCAGAGGCACAGAGATTTTTGTCTAATGCTTTCCAGCCATAATGTCAAAGAGGCTGGAAACTGTAGAAATGTTGAGCTGTGTGCCTTACAAAACATTTTAAAAACAAGGATATTGATAATGTTTTGAGGCATATCAGAATGTAATGGTACATAAGGGAAGATTTTGCATCTTGTACACTTATTATAATTTCCATTTTGAATCGTTTTCACCCTCTGGGCTGTATGTTTGACATGGAGTGCAATTTATGACTTTTAAGTTGGTTACAAATTGTATTGAATGGAACAGTATGTGACAATATTATTGCAAAAATTGTAAGATTCAAGTTGAAATATTTCTATATAAACTGTTTTACAAATGCTTTGATTTTTTTTGGAAAACAAAAATGTACTCTAAAACTTGATCATGGAAGTTCTATTTAAAATACAGCAAACTAGTTAAATGCTATTCTTAATATTCTCTCTCTCTCTCTCTCTCTCTGCGGCTGTGAAATTGTACTCTGCACTCTGTTCTGCCACCCTGATGCACTTTGTATAGTACGATCTGTCTGTACATCAAAGCAACACTTTTCACTGTATCTCTATACATGTGACAACAATCAATCAAATATTAACGTGCAAATCCTTTTGGCAAATGCCAGTGGTACGCAATAAGAGCAGAAAGATTGTTGGTGATGGAAGAACTTGGGAGCCTCTACCATCATCTATCTTTAGCTTCAGGCTACAACATGAAAGTGTATAGTGCCAATGTAGCTTGGATTCACCAATAGTGAGATTTGATTTTTCTGAGAAATGATGAATGTGTACAACTGTGTGTCGGGAGCTTTTGGAAGGAATGCAAGAAAGTTTGGAAGAGCAATGAGTATTGATAAAATGGAGAGAAAACGAAATTGGTGCAAGGAGAAATGAAGGCACTGGGGTTTTACTTTTTTTTCCTAGACATAAGTGCAAATCCTACTAGCTTCAATATCAGAATAGATAAAGCTGGATGGGTGGCGAGAGAGAGTCTGTCCATCATAGTTCATTTAAATCTTACTTTTGACATCTGCATGACTTGAATCAGTAACTTGATTTCATTCTCTAACTTGGACTCATTGAGTCCCTATTTTCACAAGTTTAAGGATGATTTCAAAGGTAAGAAAAATGTTTTGAAATGAAAGCACCTGATACATGTGATAAATACTAATACTTAAGAAAGTGTGATTCTCAACATATTAGGAAATGAATAATATCTCTGGGTGGATGCAGTATACATGTATATTTGTGCTTTCAAATGTTTTTGCTCCTAGTTTCAATATTCCTTGAGCTGAAGCATCAAAATTTAGTTCTTTTAATTTTCATTTTTTTCTATAAGTTTGTCTGAGAACATTTGTGTGCTTTTGGCAGAAATACTATCATAGTTTAGATGTTATATATTTTAATATAAGTACTATTTGACTTGATAGTGTAGAAGCTTATAATGACTAAAGTAGATTATTTGTCAAACATTAACTGGAGTAGCTCCTGTTTATTAAAAAAAGAAATTGCTGGAAAAACTCAGCAGGTCTGAGTTGACATTTTGAGTCCGGTGACTCTATCTGAACTGTTGGTAGCTAGGAAAAAGTGGTATTTATGCTGAAGCCAAAGTAGGGTGGAAGTGGAGAGGTGAATAGATAGGTGGAGATGGAGCCCAGAGTGAGAGATATGAAAGGGGAGTCAGGAGACTATGGATACCAGACCAGGACAGAAGAAAAGCCAAATGAGTGATAATAAGATCTAAGATTGAGAAAATGGGTTAACTGTACTGAATGCAACCCATATAATGTGAAACAAACGCAAATCGCTGGAAAAGCTCAGCAGGCCTGGCAGCATCTGTGGAGAAAAGTTAATGTTTCAGGCCCCATGACCCTGTTCTGTGGAAGGGTCTCTGTATCCAAAATATTAACTCTACTTTCTTTCCACAGATACTGCCAGACCCGCAGAGCTTTTCCAGCAATTTTGTTTTTGTTTCTGCTTTCCAGTATCCACATTCTTTCAGTTTCTATTTACCTTATAATGTGGGAATGGGTGATTGCTAAAAGCATTCCATGTCATGATGGGTCCAGGTGTGGATTAGGTTAAAAAAAAGCATGGAAGTTTGGAATCGGGCTCTGAAGTTACTGAATTTGTTATGGAGTCCTAGAAGCTGCAGTGTCCACAGGTGAAAAGTGATATGTTGTCCTTCGAACTTGCACTAAAACTTGCTGGAACATTGCAGCAAGCTTGCGACAGAAACATTGGCTCGCACAAGGGTGTGATTATGGTATGACAAGCAGCTGTGTCATTCAATGCATCAAGCCCATCTTGACATCCATGTAGAGAATGGTTAATTTGCTGTTAAATTTGTTTCATATTCTTTGATATACTTGCCTCCAAAAAATCTTTCTGTTTTCAGTATGCCAATTGATGTAATATTCATAGCCCTTTGAAGGCAGAGTTCCAGATTTCTATTAATTGTGTGAAAATGTCATTCTGGATTTTGCACCTGAGTGGCCCAACTCTATTTTTAAAAAAAATTGCCCTCTTGCTTTTGCTCCCTCCACTCAGGAAAATTGTGTCTCCGCATCCATTTGATCAAAACCTTTGAACACCTTGATCTGATTGCTTTTCAATCTTGCTTACAAGAGGGAGTATGCGACCTGTTCTTGTAATGTAACACTCTAAGGCTTGGCATAATTCTTGTAAAAATACATCATTGATACTA
Source organism: Chiloscyllium plagiosum (assembly GCF_004010195.1). Classification (NCBI taxonomy): domain Eukaryota; kingdom Metazoa; phylum Chordata; class Chondrichthyes; order Orectolobiformes; family Hemiscylliidae; genus Chiloscyllium; species Chiloscyllium plagiosum. Next base: position 23,539 of record NW_025211861.1, read on the forward strand.
CATTGAATTTGGACATAGGAAATTTATGTATAAACGGGGGAGACTAGATTACTCAGGGCCTTCCAGGGAAAAAAAGTCCCAGTCTATCCAGTCTCCCTTTATAACTCAAACTTCCAGTCGCAGTAACATCCTTGTAAATCTTTTTTACGCCCTTTCCAGTTTAATAACATCCTTCCTCTGGTTGGGCAACCAGAACTGTACATAGTACTCCAAATGCAGCTTGACCAGTGTCTTGTACAGCCATAACATGACATCCCAACTCTCTGACTTAATGCTTTCACCACCCTACCTATCAGTGACAGCACTTTCAAAGAACTATGTACCTGCACCCCTAGGTTTCTCTGTTTGATAATACTCCCCAGGGCCCTACCATTACATGATCCTACATTGCAAATTCCTATTCCTCTTGGTTAATGTTTCTGAAAATTAAGTATTTAGGGAAAAAAGCTATACACATGTATTTACATTTAAAACGAGGTTGACACTTTCTGTCTCTTCAGCATGACGCGAAGCATTCATTATGTTGTGCACTTGGTACCTGATTCACTATATCTTATGTTTTAATTATTTCTGATACTTGAGTAACAAAATTCCTGCCACTCAGTTCACTATTCACGCACTCCGTGTAAGTATTAGTTGAAAAATGTAGTCTACTTAAACAATTTGACTTGTTTTGTATTGATGCTAAATTTTTACTTAATTTATGCTAAATGTAGGATGTGACACAATCATGCCTTTTACTGTTCAGTACATGCTTGTATAATCAGCAGTGTAAACACAAATTTGATGGGATAACTGGTGAGATTGTATTGTGTAATCATGCCAAGTTTTACAGTGGGGTTTATTAGTTGGCAACACTAAATTACGCAACTCTCAAAGAGACAATTTCAAAGACAATAAGCCAAAGTTTTTACAGACCAGTCACCTTAACATTGAAAGTTAAATTTTTAGAAGTGATCATATGGGATTGAATTTAACAGCGAAAAACCTAAATGAAATGAAGATGGGAATGGTACAAAGCAAACCATGTCTCAGAAATTTAAGTTTTGAGGAAATAATGAGTATTATTAAGTGAAGCACGGTTTGTGATGTATAGAAGAGTTAGATAGAGCATACTTAGGAATTTGATTGAAGGACTGAAACAGAACTTGTTAATTGTGTCCTGAACAGATTGTCAACAAATGCCCCTTGGTGCCGTGGAAAATCAAAGATCAATCATCTTAATTCTAGGACATCACTGCAGGAATTCCTTAGGGTAGATATTTTCTAATCAGTCTGTTCAGAGATGTAATTACACACCTTTGGAGCAGGTGGGACTTGAACATCCATCATAAGGAGATGTTCACCTTCACCAATCTTCAAATAATGAAGAAGTTAATCTGCATACGCAGCAAATCCTAGACTACATTTAGAATTTGGCTTATAAATGACAGTTAACATTTGGGTCAGGCAAGTGCCAGGC
>NW_025211862.1:0-25000 GCF_004010195.1 Chiloscyllium plagiosum
GCTGTTGTGAAAGGAATTCCAGGACTTTGAACCAACAACAATAAAGAAACAAGTCAGTTTGTTTTGTGGCTTGAAAGATCACTTGCGGGTATTGGCGGGATCATGCTCATTCTGCTGTTATCCATTTAGGTGATAGAATTCATAGATTTGGACTAAGGAGGCCTTGACAGAATAGATAGGGCTGCTGTGCCATTGTTTTTTGCGCTGCCTAGGTTGATGTTTGATGCTGTGTCCGGTTTCATTCCTCTTTGTCTTTTGTTTCAGAGGTCATTTAAGGGTATACTACATTGCTGTGGATCTGAAGTCACATAACAAAGCAAAGTGGGATTTCTTTCACTAAAGGGCATTAGTGAACCAGATGGATATTAGACAAATTTTTAATTCCAGATTTATTTAACATAAATTCCATTAACTGTCTTGGTAGGATTTGAACTGTCAGGGAATTAGCCTGGGTGTGTAGTTTACTAGTGCAGTGATATTGTGACTACCCAGCATTTCCCCTTCAGTTCCTCATGAAGACCTCCTATTTTCAATTTCAATGAGTGTGTAATATGACTAAGGTAAAGAGTGCATGAGGTGGTTCTTTGCTTGTACTGCACAACCTTGAGTAATGGTACAAATTAACCCCTATCTTTTGGCGAAAATAGCCTTTTTCATATAATATGATGTAATTTGATCTGGGTTTTGGCCAAAAAATCTGAACTCTTTCTACTTACTACACCCTCTCTGCTGAAATCATGCATCTTGTAGTACAAACCTATTTCGGCTAAGCAAAGACATACCAGAGAATTCCTAGAGGCCTGGCACTCCAACCACAACGCCATAAACAAATACATAGATCTAGATGCCATCTATCAACCCCACAGAAAACGAACAGGAAACGACATCAACACAAACCCCAGGAACCCCATCCAGGACAAACATATAAATAGAAAGCAGGAGACAACAGCTTCGCTTCACTTGGAGGTCGCCACTGGTGATGATACCTAGCCAGGTAATGAAACGTCTGGATATCAAACCTACAGCTCAGCGAGCAAACGTACACCCCAAAACTATTTATTCATAGAATCATAAAATAGTTCACCATCAAAGGTAACTGTTCAACTCCATGTGCCTGTGCAAGTTAACTTGTTGTCAAAGTTACCACCTCACTAATGCATGCAGTGCTCCTGTCAGGAGAAAGTGAGGTCTGCAGATGCTGGAGATCAAAGATGGAAATGTGTTGCTGGAAAAGCGCAGCAGGTCAGGCAGCATCTAGGGAACAGGAGAATCGACGTTTCGGGCATTAGCCCTTCTTCAGGCTCCTGTCAGCCCACCTTCTAATGTGGCAACATAGCATCAAGAAAAAATAGCAGATATGTGGTCTAATTCACTCTTATAATTGTTGAGCCTTAAGCAGTCTCCAAAATTTACCTCCTCAGAATCGCTGTTACAATACCTGCCTGTGAGCCAGAATCTCTGGATTCAAATTCTACTCAGAACTTGATAATCAAGCAAGGGCATTTTTTTTTTGCAAAACCAAACAAGTTGCATAATAACTATTTAAATCTTTCTAATACATGCCAAGGGTGGGAGAGGTTTCTTGTTACCAATGAAATAAAAATAAAATTGGATCCTCTACCACAGCTCCAAACTACAACATGCATGTAAAAGTACATGTTACCATAGTAACTATGAACTCCTGTAATGTGCCACCCTTTTACATGCATGTTGTAGTTTGGAGCTGTGGTAGAGGATCCAATTTTATTTTTATTTCATTGCTCTTAATCTGTAGCTGCTGATGTATAAATCAACCGATATAAGGCAGTTAAAGCTAGAAGTTTTTACTTGCAAGAATGAGTAATTGCATGGTTCAATTAAGACAAAACAACGTTTAATTTTATTGCGATGAATGTTAACCAGCCATAATTACAGATTGCTTTTCAAGCTAATTGGAGACTGAAGATCAGAGTCACAAAATCAATATCCGCATAGTTCTGATACTTTTTGGGGTGAAAGGGGATTTTTTTGAATAGTTTCTTCCGTTAATGAATGCTGTAATTGGTGTTGCTTGCTTTGCGGTCACGCTCTATAACAAATCAAATATGAAAATGACCTCCTTAGCAAAGACATCTGGTAATATAATTATGGTAACTTGGTGGCTTTGTATGGTTTGCTAAATGGGGTTCCACCTGTTTTGTTTAAAGAACAAAAACATATTTGGGGAGGAAAATAACTGCTGTAAATCTGTTTTGCTTGTCTATTTTGAATAAGTGCAATAATCACAGTTTTTCAAGTATTATGGTACAGAGTAATGCTTTTATTTCTGAAAAGGAATATGTTTTCAGTACCAAAAGGTATCAGAGATGTCAAATGTAGTCTTTTTCACTCCATGCTGTCCAGAAGTGTTTATCCTTAGAGCATCTGTGCAACCGACTTTCAGCAAGATTACTTTGGGGTGAATTTTAATATTTATTCGGCAGTGGTTTAATTTGTTATTAATTGTGGATTTAGCACAAAGGAAGGGCATTTAGTTCCAAAAGGGGGTAGCTAGGAGATGGGAAGGGACATTAAATTGGATGGAGTGGAGGTGTACCAGATCCCACTGGGATCTGGCTTCTTCTGGTATGGGCAGGAAAGCCAGTGGCCAGCCTTTTGGATATTTTCTGTGTCACAAGAACCTATGAGTCGAAAAGTGTAGCACTGGAAAAGCATAGCAGGGTCTGGCAGCATCCAAGGAGCAGGAGAGTCATCATTTCGGGCATAAGCCCTTGATCAGAAGCGAGATTATCCTGCTCCTCGGATGCTGCCTGACCTACTGTGCTTTTCCAACACCACACTTTTCTCAAGCATCTGCAATCCTCACTTTCACAAGAACCTATGTCCAACCTTTTCACCCTGCTGTTAATTAACACTTAAGAGTCAAATTAAGGATTGTATAAGGGCATCTGTCTGCAGGTATGTCTTAATGAAAACCACCTGGAGGTAAAATGAGCTTGGACTGCTTGTCACCTGGGGTTAAGGAGTATCCTCAATCATAGGCGCATATCAAGGGCATGGATAGAGTCAGGATGCTAGCTTCTGAGATTTAGCCCCATCATTGTTTCTGACCCCCTGGACCCCCACTCCCCCAACCTCTACCTCCCGGAAGCTTGCTGCAAGATAATCTTCCCTGAAAACCACATGTAGATGAACAAGTACATGCACACACTGGAGGGAATGATGTCAGATTCAACTTGCCCCAGTCTCTCAAAGTATTTTGATCCTTAAATAATTATGGTGACATGTTTCTAAGAATTTGTTTTACTAATAGTTCAAAGACTGTTGAGAAAATAATTGTTCTGTATATCGGAATCTGTCATCCACTGTGAATGGTGATTACTACCTATTGATATAGGTTTATGATGATTCAAATGGGGTTTGCAGTTATTTAAAAAAACCTGCTCCAACATCTAATGACACACCTCCAGGATGGGGAGGTGTTAATCCCAGAGTTTCTACCTCAGACATAGGGACACTGCCACAACAGCAGATGAGGTTACAATTACTTTAATCAACCCATTTAGATATGTTATGTCACATGTTCTGGGGCCAGGCAGGATTCAAACTTGGACTTTCTGGCTCAGAAACATGAGGGAAATGATCAAATCAATACTAAATAAGGCTTGCAGCTATTTTAATCACCCCATTCAGACATGTACATATTTAGGACAGGTGGAACTTGAACCCAGGCCTTCAGGATTAGAGTTAGGAGGAATTTAGGTTTGTATGTTCCTCTGTTAAGTTACCAGTTCTATGTACAACAATATTTGGCTTTGTGTTCATGTATTTTCTATGGAAGAACTAATGTAGACAGTATCTCTTAACATCAGGAGCTTACAAACTTTAAACATATTGGCTAGGGTATTTTCACAAAAGACATTGGGTGGAATTTAACATAAATGATCAAATGTGGAATTGAAAGCTAATCTGATGGTGACCATGAAATCATTGTTGTAAAATCCCATCTGCTTGACTGAGTTTCTTAAGAGAAGGAAATCAGTTGTCCTTACCTGATCTGGCTTGCATGTGACTCCAGGTCGACAGCAGTATGTTTGACTCTTAACTACTTTCTGAAATGGCCTAGTAAGCCATACAGTTCAATGGTAGATATAACAACATACCTTTAAAATATATACTATGTCTGTATACTTCCATGAGACGTGTTCATGGTATCATCATTGAATCGCAGCATGTGATCCAAGTGTATAACGATCATATACTTCATGTTAACTGAGATCATTTGAAGCATGACTTGCTAACATGCCCATGAAACATAGAAGAATCTTGGAATTCCTCCAGTACAGAAAGTGGGTATTCGTCCCACTGAATCTGCACCAACTTTCAGAAGAGAATTCCCCCCTCCCCACCCAAAAACCATTCCTGTTATCTCAGATTTACCATGGCTGAACCATCTAGCTTGCACATCTCTAGACATGATAGGACAATTTAACATGGCCAATCCATCTAACCTGCACATTTTTGGACTGTGGGAGAAAGCCAGAACATTGATGAAAACCTATGCAGACACAGAAAATATGCAAACACCACACAGTCACCCAAGGCTGGCATTGAAATCTGTGAGGCAGCAGTGCTAGCCACTGTGAAGATAATATTTTTGTATATTAGTGAACTGTAATAAATGTCTGTTGGATTCTTCACATTATCTACGTCTAGTTTTGTTTAATGAGGGACAGCATAAGTATTGTCAACTCACATTTAAAATATCTTTTTCAACGAAAAACTGAGATCAAAATTGACAACAAGTTCTTGCCTTGCTCGTGATGCACACTTCCCATGAAAATTTTTTTAAAAACTTTAAGGAGATTTTCTCTTCTTTAGCTCATGGTATATATGAGGGTGTTAACATAAAATTTCTAGGTTTGTTAAAAAGTTATGCTACTGTAGAAGTCATGAGTCTTTTTTGTAGTATGCTAATTGGAGATAACTAACGTTTCAATAGGGTGGCTGTTGGCTCATGCGTGCTATTTAAATTTAAATCAACTGTCACAGAGAACTGAGTTTTTGGGCACTAAGCAATTAATATGGAAATGTACTGATAAATATTTATGTAGATGTCCTAATTATACAGTAAACTTAAATGTGCTCTAAAATGAGATTTGTTCAGACATCAAAGGCATGGCTGGCTTGTTAATAGGATATAGATTTGCATAAGGCACTAATCAGGCGTACGCTGATTAAATTTCATTATGGAAACTGCCAGCTGCAATCTTTGTTTCCATTTCATGACAAAAAAGGGGGAACTTTAACGGTTCAGTTGCCTTGACAGTGAGAAACCAGTCAAGCCAGGAAGGCACTCTGCAACAGCTTAAGCTTTTTGATTTTTTTCACAATTGTTGAGATGGTTTAAATCTTGGCAAAGATTGGGAAGAGTTTGTTTTCACCCCCCACCTGTTTCACCGCTCCATACAGTGGATCAACTGAAATTGCCATGTTGGTGGGCAGAGAATTTACTGTAGGTGGTACGTAACTTATTTAGTCAAATAAAATATGGAAATTGGATGAATATGTGCATACTGGGGATTAAAATCTCATTAACAATATACTGAGAAATATTTGGTCAACACTGAATTTTGCAATAGTTCATTTTTTGTAAATATTAGAGAGGAAGCTAATGTCGTGTGCATGTTTATTGTATTTGTAATTAAACAGATTAAATAATCTATCTTCCTTTTTGACGAAAATTGTGAAAATCTATTAAGATTGGTTTGGTTTTTTTTGTCCCTGGAACAAAAGACTGATGTACTTTGGCAACTTTGAATATGAAACATTTTTTAAAAAAGCCTCAAGAGTTCTGTATGGTTGTAATTGAATTTTTGATGATGCACAGAAAGTATTCTTATACCCAGTGCTATCACTGTCTACTTCTAATGCCCAAACATTTTCAAAAAGGTGCTGCTCCTCTTATGATATAATACAGTGCATTTTCATTATTACAGGAAAATTCTGCTTTAATATCGGTGTGTAGTTTATACTGACTGTTTTGGATCCCAAATGGTAACACCTAAAAACTTATAGGTTTGCTAACGTTGAATGGCTTTTTAAAAAGAATTGTATGATGTATATTACCAAAATGATGTTTAACAAGATGTTATCAGAAAAAAATGTGACTTTTATTTTCAAATAAGGTCTTTGGAAATTTTCAGATCGTATTAATATCAGCTATGTTAACTGAGCTAAATTTTATGGATATTGCAGTGCTGGAGATTTTTGTTGAAATTGGACCAGGTACGGGGCCTATAGTTTAAGATGGAAATGGCTATATTGAAATTCTGTGTGCAAGTTAGAATTTACTCTTCAGAGGTTTCGCAATTCAAGTGATTGCAGTAATTTTGTAAAATGAATTATAGAGACCAGAAATCATCTTCTCCCTTGTTACTATGTACATTTTCTGGAATGGTTACCATTGGATGGAAATACTAACAGGATCCCAGTTTTGATTTGCATTTCAGTGAAGGTTAATAGCAGGCATACAAATTTCTATGCAATGCACAGAAGGGTTTTTTGCATGAGGATTTTGACAAGGTTGTTTGGCAGGAAGTTTTGTGTTCTTTTGTGATTGGAGAAAATAGTTTGTGCTGTACTTCATTCAAGTGAAGTAGCTTACAGTATACTTCATTCATTTATAAAAATATTTCCTAGGATTCCTCTGATTTAAAAAAAAAATCAATTAAACTGTGGGTTCCTGTATCTTTTTGAATTCTAAGTCTTTATCTTAACCTACAAAAATAAATACATGTCAAAAGTAATTCACTCGCCCTTGAGATATTATGAGTTCACATGAACCACTATTTAAATGCAGCTTAACTATTCCTGTTTTACCTTGACTAGAATGGACAACTAGCATGAGACAAGCCCAGGACATTCTACGCAAGTGCCTTTCTTGCTTGGTGTATATGCATGTGTTAGACAACAGAAATCTGTGTCAAAGCAATGGGACGAATTCAAGAAAGACATAGGGAGAGTACAGAGCAAACCTGTTCCAATAAAGACAATGGGTGGGAGCAACAAATCTCGTGAACCCACAACATCAATGGGTATGCATGTTTGAATAAAGAAAAAAACAGATGCTTTTGGCAAATACCAAGGGCTCAAAATAACTGAAGCCTTAAAGGGACACAGCAAAAAGGGAGCATGAAAGATTAATGGCAGGTAAAATAACAGCAAATCCGAAGTTATTTTACAAATGCATTCAGGAGGAAAGGATAACTTGTGAAAGAGTCAGGCCCATTAAATGCAGTGATAATTTGTGTGTGGAGGTGCAAGACATAGGCAGGAACCTCTTGGAATCCAGTGACTTCTGGAATATTTTGACCAGTACCTCCACTATTCCTGCAGCATTTTTGTTAAAACTCTTGGATTCAGACTACCAGTTCCTAGCTATTTGCCTGCCTTCAGTCCCATTATTTTGTCAAATACTTTTTCAAAAGGGGCCTTGCATGTGTTTAGCTTTTCTCCCCTTAGCACCTTGCTTATCTGCTATTTTTTGAGGTGTTTATCCTGCCCTTCATTGTGAAGACCATTGCAAAATATTGGTTTAAGTTACCTGCTAGTTTTTTGTTGCCCACTATCTACTCCCTATTTATATCCTCTAAGGATCCCAGGCTTGCTTTAGGTATTCTCTTTTCACCAAAGTCACTCTTGCTGTTGTTTTAATCTTCATTGAAAATGCATTTTCAGAATGAGTTTTCTCCATCTTTATTTGTTGGTGTATCTATACAAGAAGAACCCTTAGCTGCTCAAAAATGCAACTCACTGTTGCCACCTTGTGAGTTGTTAAGGATCAGCAATACATTTGGACTTGGCCAGTGATGCCCACTTTCCATGAACAGATTAAAAATATACCTGCCATTTAAACTGCATTCTTTCCATTGACATTGTTTTTAACTCTTAGAAGAAGAGTAAACTCATGGAGGTTTGAAATCAGACAGGAAAAGCTCCTGCATAGGAAAAGTAGCTGAAGTAATTGTTGATCCCTGAGAGATTGGGGAATTAATAATGAGAAACCAGAAAATGTTAGAGACTTTGATCTAGTATTTTGTTCCTACCTTCACCATGGAACAATAGAAAATTCAAGTTTAAAAAGAAGGGCCAAACTTAAAGCAGTCACAAGTGCTGGGAAAACTAATGAAACTAAAGGCTGACAGGTCCCTTGAACCTGGTGTCTTAGAGTAAATGGGTGCATTATTAAAATTTACCAGAATTTCCTGGATTCTGGAAAGATCCCAGCAGATTAGAAAAACCTCAAACATAATTCAAGAAAAAGAAGAGACAGGAAGTGAGGAACTGTAGGTTCGTTAGATTAACATCTGTCATTGGGAAAACACTGGAATTCATTATTATTAAGCAACGAGTAGCAGTGCACTTATAAATCATAAAGAAAATTAAGTAGGATCAGCATGGTTTTAGCAGTTGGTAGATGTGTTTGACTAATTTATCGAAGCTCTTTTGTGATGATGCTGTCACTTCAAAAAGGCTAGTTAGTTGTGGGTTTTATATTTGAAGCAAGGCTGATATGTTGATGTTAAGGAGGAGGATGTGCTGGAAATTTTGAAAAACATGAGAATAGATAAGTCCCCTGGACCAGATGGAATATGCTCAAGGTTACTATGGGAAGTGAGGGAAAAGATTGCTACGCCTTTGATGATGATATTTGCATCCTCACTGTCAATTGGAGTAGTGCCAGATAATTGAGGGTGGCAAGTGTTATTTCCTTGTTCAAGAAAGGGAATAAGGATAACCCTGGGAATTACATATCAGTCAGTGTTACATCGGTGGTGGGCAAATTATTGGCGAGGATTCTGAGAGATAGGATTTATTATTATTTGGAAAAGCATAGCTTGATTAGAAATAGTCAGCATGACTTGGTGAGGGGTAGGTCGTGCTTCACAAGCCTTATTGAATTCTTTGAGGGTGTGACAAAACGCATTGATGAAGGTGGAGCAGTGGATGTGGTGTATATGGATTTTCGCAAGGCGTTTGATGAGGTTCCCCATGGAGGCTCATTCAGAAAGTAAGGAAGCATGCGATACAGGGAATCCTGGCTGTTACAGAATTTGCTGGCCCATAGAAGACAGAAGGTGGTAGTAAATGGAAAGTATTCAGCCTGGAGCTCTGTGACCAGTGGTGTTCTGCAGGGATCTGTTCTGGGACCTTTTTTTTTGGGGTTTTTATAAATGACTTGGATGAGGAAGTGGAAAGGCGGGTTGGCAAGTTTGTTAATGACCCAGAGGTTGGTGGAGTTATGGATAGTGTGGAAGGTTGTTGTAGGTTGCCATGGAACATTGACACGATGCAGAGCTGGGTCGAGAAATGGCAGATGGAGTTTAAACTGGAAAAGTGTGAAGTGATTCATTTTGGAAGATCGAATTTGAATGCAGATTATTGGGTTAAAGGCAGGATTCTTGGCAGTGTGGAAGAACAGAAGGATCATGGGGTCCATGTCCATAGATCCCTCAAAGTTGCCACCCAGGATGACGGGGTTGTTAAGAAGGTGTATGATGAGTTGGCTTTCATTACAGGGGGATTGGGTTTAAGAGCTGCAAGGTTATGCTGCAGTGCTATAAAGCCCTGGTTAGACCACACTTGGAATATTGTATTAAATTCTGGTTGCCTCGTTATAGGAGGATGTGGAAACTTTAGAGAAGGTGCAGAGGAGACTTATAGGATGCTGCCTAGACTGGAGGGCATGTCTTACGAAGAAAGGTTGAAGGTTTTTCTCATTTGAGCGAAGAATGAGAGATGACTTGACAGACGTGTACATGATGATGACGGGCATAGATAGAGTGGATAGCCAGAGACTTTTTTCCCAGGGTGGAAATGGCTAACAGGAGGGAGCATAATTTTAATGTGATAGGGGAAGGTTTAGCGGAGATGTCGGAGTTAGGCTCTTTACACAGAGCGGTGGGTGCATGAAATGCTCTGTTAGCAGTGGTAGTGGAGTCAGATATATTAGGGATGTTTTAGCAACTCTTGGATAGGCACTTGGTTGATAGTAAAATGTAGGGTATGCAGGTTAGTTTAGACTTAGAGTAGGATAAAAGATCAGCACAACATTGAGGGCCGAAGGGCCTGTACTGTGTTGTACTGTTCTATGTTCTATGTAACAAGATTAGTGAATTGAGTATGCTGTTTCTGAAGCATGAACGTTTAAAATGTATGCTGACTGTAACATGATTATAGCGCCAACACTTGAAGCATGATTTTTCTATAATATGGGATTGCACGAGAATACAACCATCGCGTTATAGAAGAGCTGACTACCAAAAGTGTTGCAAGCTTCAGTGAATGATTCCTAACTGACTTTCTAATAAATCTCTCGTCACTCCTAGATTGGATTCCTGCATGTAAGAACTTGTGTTTGAATTTACCTTTTTGCCAAGGGGTGTGTTTATGGGATGTTACTATATTGGAGCAGTTAATTGGAGCATGTTGATGTGTTGGGTTGGTTAAGTTTTCCAAAGTTAGGTTATTGTAAATTCCACTTTCTTTTGTGTTTCATCTATAGTGTTTAAATAAATTCTGTTATGCTTAAAGCCGAGTGGTTTGACCAGTTGCATCGCACCTAGCGCACCCACTTCACACCTACATTTCAAAATAAAAAGTTAGGGCCTAGGCTACCTTCTTAAAATATTTTGAGTGGGTCTGGCCTGATCAGTAACACTTCCTATATTGGAATAAGCAGGCATAGTGTATTTGTGCTTCCAAAAGGTATCTGATGATGTGCCACTTAAAAGGTTGCAACAGAAAATATAAGATCATGCTGTTGGAAGATAATATATCAGTACAGATAGAAGACTGGCTAATTAATGCAAAACAGAGTGATTATGATGGATATGTTTCCTGTTGGCAAACTATAAGAAAATTTGCACTGTAGAGTTTGCTGTGGGGTCTTAATTATTTACGGTTTATCTTAATTACTTTATGAAGGGACTGAGTGTATCATTGCCAGATATGCAGGCAATTCAAAAATGGCGAGAAAGCCCATTGTGTTTGTGCAGTTGTGGAGACAGTGGCAGATTCAAATGATGCTGCTTCAGTTAGAAGTATCCTACTGGATTTGAAATGTTAACTCTTTGTTTCTCTCTTCACAGATGCTTCCAGACTTGCTGAGTTTCTTCAGCATCTTTGTTTGTTTCAGTTTTCTATCATCTGCAATGTTTTGTTTTTATTTGCATTACCTATATGTCAAATGATAGGAAGAGTTTCAAACTGCAGTTCAAGTGTCTGCAACTACAGTAAGTTTGGCTCAGTCAGTGGACTAGAAGGCAGTCACACCACTTAGGATAGGATCTTCTGATGTTGCCACTGGTCAGTGACAGTAAAGTATGACTCAGAGTGAGATAGGTAAGGAGATCCACTGGCCAGAATCTTGAGCCTTTGCAATTATACAAAAGATCTGAAGTTTATTCAGCTTATTTGAATGAGAGTGAGGGCTTCTCAGTTGATCAGGTAATTGTCTGAAGCATCATGATCCTGGAAGCCATTCAAGCAGAAGGAGCAAAGAGGAATCTAGTGGTAGTCAGAAACAGTATTGTGAGGGGAACTGACGCTGTTCTGTGCAGCAAAAAGTGAGAATCTACATGATTTGTGTTTGTGCTATGCAAGGGTTTGTGATATCTGCTCCAGGCTGAAGAAGAGTGAGAGATTGTGTTCAAATAACAACTGAAATCAATGAGTGGCAAAAGTAGCCTCTTTATTCAGCACAAATTCAACGCGGCTGTAGAATCCCGAAATACAGTTCTTACAATAGCCCATTTATACACAGTTCTTGCATATATTAAAATCTCATTACTGTAGGGTTACATTTTTTATCTATAGTACACGTAGGTTTGAAGGGCTCCTGGGAAACAGGAGATGATCGATAACGTGCTGGCTACTACTTCTGTCCAGTCTGCTTGCGTAACTGGGAAGTGTTAGCCTTTTTTGTCTTTTAAATGAGTAAATGTTAGTAAAACACTAGGCCTATAGGCTCTAAATAAGTTAGAAATTGTGATAAAAGAATAGAGGATATTAAACTGATTATTGCAGCTGTGTGGTGAGATTTATTTACTATTTGCCAGTATAAATTTCATTCATTCATGCATCTTAACTTCATGCAAGTGCTATTTTGTCAGTTAGTTTTGTAAAGGGATAACGGCCCAGTTAAAAGATAATTAACAGGTACTTAATCAGTTCAGGTCCTGGAGATGGTTGGTGAGGGCTGAATAATATTATTTTTCGTGGAGACTTGATGGGGTTGATATTGCTGATAAGGTGTGGAAATGAAGTAATGGGTTTGAAAGGGTTGTTTTTAAATTTTGGAGACCACAGAACGGTGGTTTTATGAATGAATCGATGAAACTGTGTTATAGTAAATAACTGGTTAGTAAAGGGTTATGAATGAATGACCGGGAACCCGGTATTAATGAATATAGCGAGCTGGTGATTGAGTTAATAAAGATAGCCTATAACACAATATTTCGTAACACTTCAAAGTTTGGGAGAAGATTTGTAGCTTGGGTGCTCATTGTTGTGGTTCTGTTTGCCGAGCTGGGAATTTGTGTTGCAGACGTTTTGTCCCCTGTCTAGGTGACATCCTCAGTGCTTGGGAGCCTCCTGTGAAGCGCTTCTGTGATGTTTCCTCCGGTATTTATAGTGGTTTGTTTCTGCTGCTTCCGGTTGTCAGTTCCAGCTGTCCGCTGCAGTGGCCGGTATATTGGGTCCAGGTCGATGTGTTTGTTGATAGAATCTGTGGATGAGTGCCATGCCTCTAGGAATTCCCATATATCAAGAACATTTCTGAGCTGACAGCCAGACTACTGCGACCACTAGGTCTCATAACAGCACACAAACCAACAGCCACACTCAGACAACAACTCACCAGGACAAAGGACCCGATACCCAGCATGAGCGAAACCAACGTAGTATACAAAATCCCATGCAAGGACTGGACAAACCACTACATAGGACAAACCGGAAGACAGCTAACGATCCACATCCATGAACACCAACTATCCTTAGTATCCACACACGCAGATGACAAGCAACATGAGTTCGACTGGGACAACACTATTATCATTGGACAAGCCAAACAGAGAACAGCCAGGGAATTCCTAGAGGCATGGCACTCATCCACAGATTCTATCAACAAACACATCAACCTGGACCCAATGTACCGGCCATTGCAGCGGACAGCTGGAACTGACAACCGGAAGCAGCAGAAACAAGCCACTTTAAATGCTGGAGGAAACATCACAGAAGCGCTTCACAGGAGGCTCCCAAGCACTGAGGATGTCACCTAGACAGGGGACGAAACATCTGCAACACAAATTCCCAGCTCGGCGAACAGAACCACAACAATTTTGTAACACTATCTCACAAAAGCTTGTAGTGGAAGGGGGAAATGATCCACTGGTCGAAGTCCATGTTGGTGCCAACAGCATAGGTAAATAGAGTCATAGAGATATGGAGCACGGAAACAGACCCTTCAGTCCAACTCGTCCATGTTGACCAGATATCCCAGCCTAATCTAGTGCCATTTGCCAGCACTTGGCCCATATCCTTCTAAACCTTCTATTCATATACCCATCCAGATGCCTTTTAAATGTTGCAATTGTACCAGCCTCCTGGCAGCTCATTCCATACACGGATCACCCTCTGCGTGAAAATTTGCCCCTTCGGTCCGTTTTACATTTTCCCCCTCTCACCTAAACCTATATCCTCTAGTTCTGGCCTCCCCCACCCAGGGAAAAGACTTTGCCTATTTTATCCTGTCCATGCCCCTCATGATTTTATAAACCTTTATAAGGTCACCCCTCAGCTTCCAATGCTCCAGAGAGATCTAGAAAAGAAATTCTGCAGAGAGAGTATGAAAAGCTAGATGCTAAATCCAAAACAAAGCCATAAAGGTAATAAGCTCTGGATCATTGTCAGAGTTAAAAATGCAATCCCCCTTCATGCTCAAACACAATAAATTTTCAAATCAAACTAGTTGGAGATGTTATTACACATCTCTGGAGCAGGTGGAACTTGAACCAGTTCTCCTGAATCAAAAATAGGGACACTTCCATTGTGAAACAAGAGCCCTTTAAGGCTCAAATGTACAGCTCCAGAGTTAATGGGAAGCAAGTGATGCTCATCGAACTTAAAATAGTGCCTGTTGTGGCACTGTGGTTTTCGGCGGAAGTGGGTACTGCAGATGCTGGAGATCAGAGTCAAGGTTAGAACGGTGCTCGAAAAGCACAGCAGGTCAGGCAGCATCCAAGGAGCAGGAAAGTTGACGTTTTGGGCAAAAGCCCATTCCTGACAGAAGGCTTTTGCCCGAAACATTGATTTTCCTGCTTCTCGGATGCCGTCTGACCTTCTCTGCTTTTCCAGCACTATTCTAATCTTGGCACTGTGATATTGTCCTTACCCTTATATTTGGGGGCCTGGGTTCAAGTCCAACCTGCTTCAAAGGTTTGTAATAACATCTCCTGAGTTGATTAGAAAAATAGGTTGGACTAAAAGATGAGAACCCTCTTGCGGTACATTGTACTATCCATGCCCTGGACTGGGATGCTCGAGTTCAACTTCCATCTGCTGAAGAGACATGTAATAACATCTCTGAGCAGGTTAATTAGAAGAATTAGGATTACAAAAGGGGCTGTTGTGGCACTGTGATAATGTCCCTGCCTCAGAGCCAGGAGGCCTGGGTTCAAGTCTCACCTGCTCCAGATGTGTGGAATGACATCTTTGAATAGATTAATTAGAAAATATCTCTCTTGATTTAAAAATAAGTCTGTTGTAGTACAATGGTGGTGTCCCTACCTCTGGGAAAGAAGGCCCAAGTTTTGGTCCCATATGCACAGATATGTGTGAATCAGGTTGATCAGAAAATACCTTGGATTAAAAAAGGAGGGCTGTTGCTGTGGGAGCCTGTCCCTACCTCTGACCCAGGAGACCTGGGTTGATATTCCACCTGCTCCAGAGGTGTGTAAATTAATTAAAAAATACTTAACTAGGAGAGTGAAACTCAAAAGAGGGTGGAGTACCTTATCTCCCCTTTCAACTCAATTTTGGTTTAGCACCTTCCATCTCCTTACCTTTCTCTCACTTTTGGTGTTCTTGTATTTCCCTCATTGGGCTTTGCACATAAATTGATTAATTGGAAATACAGGTGATTTAGTTGTGGTGGGTAATACATGAAAAGTACCACAGCTGATTTGATGGTGAGGACAAAAGCCATTCAATTGTAAGAGCACTTCTTAATATATATAAAAATGAGGGCTGTTGTGGCTGTGGTTATGCCCCTACCTTTGAGCTAGGAGACTTATGTTCAGGTCCTATCTGCTCCTGTCTCAGGGTGACTGGATTATACTTATAAAGTCAAAAATCACACAACACCAGGTTATAGTCCAATAGGTTTAATTGGCTTCCAATTAAACCTGTTGGAGTATAATTTGGTGTTGTGTGATTTTTAACTTTGTACACCCCAGTCTAACACCGGCATCTCCAAATCATGACTTATAAAGTCTTTCATTTATTGGTTTAGAGCTATAGGTTACAGCAACTGATAAGGGGAAATAAACTGGTTTTCTTCTGGCTTGCGGTGTTTATTTTTCTACAGATAAAAGACAGCTCTTTCCTTTCCAGAGATCCAATGGCTTCTGCAGGAATCATTCACTCCTACAACCCATTCCACTACCTGGAGCCAATCACATTGTTGTTAGCAGGCGAAAGATGTTTACATCAATAATGTGTCACCATTCCCCAAACCAATCAGTTACTTATTACTGGCGAAATATCCATTCGTTCAAACCCTTTGGCTGAAGCCTGTCTGCAACTAAATGTCACAAAATCACTTCGAATGGGTGTCAGATAATTTGCTTTTAAAAAGCGCAGCCTTTCCACAATCCTTAATTATCCTTTTCAATACAGTCCTATTCCTATTTTTGTTCACAGTCAAAAACAGAAAAATAAACGATAGTCTTTACAAGAAGCTTTTAAAAAAGCCTCAAACCTGAGGAAAATACATTTAATTGCACAAGGATGAATGATGGGTCAGAATGTTAAGTGACAGAATATGATTAAAATGTTAATCAGGGCAAAGAAATTACAACATGAGAGGATGTTAGCAAGAAATGTAAAAATGAAGAGCAAGAATTTCTATAGGTATCTAAAAAGGAGAAGAGGAAATAAATTTATCCTCTAGAGAATGAGAATGGGAGTAAACAAGAAAATAGTGGATGAAATAAATGAATTTTTTTTTTGTCTGTCTTTATTGATACCAGAAACACCCTTGTAATAACTGTAAATCAGTACATAGAGAGGAAATTGACATTACAATCACCAGTGAAGCAATACTGAGCAAAGTTATGGGTCTGTAGGATGAAGAGTCCCTGGGTCTGACAAATGTCATCCTAGGCTCTTAGCTAATAAAGTAGTAGATATGTTGGTATTAATTTTCCGATGGTAAGAAATCTTCTGCTGAATGGTGGAAAAGGCACAGTATGCATTCTGGATGGGGGACTAAATGTTCATCACTAACAGTAGCTACTGACCAAGCTGGCTGAATCCCAATAGTAGGCAACTGATTATCCATGCCTGTGGTAAGTGGTGAAGGAACCAACAAAGAGAAAAATCCACTTGAATTTATACTGACCAATCTATCTTTGATTTGGGAAAGTGGAATTCCTACATTGTTGAATGTTTTCCCTATGAATTTGTGTATATATTTATGCTTGTATAAGTACTTGAGTTAGTGTTTAGTCAGGTTTTAAAAAATGAAATCTTTTTTGCATTTTTAAAGAATGAAGTTGTGTTCAAGGCTTACTTGTGCTGTAACTATTGG
Organism: Chiloscyllium plagiosum; assembly: GCF_004010195.1. Classification (NCBI taxonomy): domain Eukaryota; kingdom Metazoa; phylum Chordata; class Chondrichthyes; order Orectolobiformes; family Hemiscylliidae; genus Chiloscyllium; species Chiloscyllium plagiosum. Next base: position 16,853 of record NW_025211862.1, read on the forward strand.
TATCTGTTGAAAAAGGCTGATGTAATTGAATATTTTGTTTTATAAAAGGTGTCATGAATGGACAACCATGTAATGCAAGAACACAAAGTGCAAGGAAGTGACTTTATATGTTTGTTTTGCTAAAATTACTCTATTATCCATTGAGTTCAAAGTTGATTTAAAAATTAATGCTAATATACATGGTTTGTTTCAACTACTATATGTACAGTCTGTGGGCAGAATGATAGGAGAGAATCATTTCTGAAAAGAATTTGCCATGCTGGGGAGACTCATTTTCTACATTAATATGATCTAGTGGCCCCAGTTGCTATGAGGTAATGCTCAGGTGATGTTCGTACTGGACAAGTCAGATCCCTGACAGGAACTTGGCAGGATTAATTATAAATTTTATTTTTTTCAGTTGCTGGGGTGATCTTTTGCTAAAACACAGGCATGTAATATTGCAGTTTTTGTTTCAACAACAAAAAATTATTAGCAACAGAAAAATGAACAAAAGCACTTCCAGTGCAGGTTCAAAGGTTTTTAAATATAGTATAAATAACCCAAACACTCTTCGTAGATTGAACATAAACAACAGCTTTGCATTAAAATCAGTACACCATGATATTACAAACATTCTAAGAATATCTAGTGTTGTACCTATAGCAAGACTGAGTCCTGCAGATTTTCAAGGAGGAGAGGGAGGGAGAGACTTTTATTTAGCATGTTGGGCTTGAGCTAATTAAAATTTCAACTCATCTGGAACTGTAGGTAACTTTTTTCCTGAAATAATATTTTGCTCCTAACTTGGCTTATTCCAGTGTTTATAGTCATAGAATACTGATTTCCTACTGTGTGGAAACAGGTCATTCAGCCCATCAAGTCCACACCAACCCTCCATAGACTATCCCATCCAAACCCACCCCGACCCTATCGTTGTAATCCTGCACTTCCTATGGCTAATCCATCCAGCCTGCACATTCCTGGGTACTATGGGCAATTTAGCATGGCTAATCCACCTAACCTATGGGAGGAAACCCATGCAGATATATGGAAAATGTGCAGACGCTATACAGTCACCCAACCGTGGAATCGAACCCAGGTCCCTGGCACTGTGAGGCTGCAGTGTTAACCACCGTACCGCCCATATCCCTGATGTGGCTTCAGTTCCTTTTTGTCTTTTAAAACTACAAAAATTTAACCTAATTTCTTTTCTGTCAACTGAATCCCCACACTCTGATTTGTGATTAATAGTAATTTCAATACTTTAATTTTATTAGGTACATTGCTTAGCTTGTGTTACACCATCCCTCTCAGCAATTTGGAACTTGATAATTTTTTTTCTCTTGAACAACTTCCAGCACAAACTGAAATGAAAGTGAAGGCCTGAAAGGTTTCCCCACTAAGTCCTCTGGGTAGTTCATTAGGAACTCTGGGTAACGTCCTGTTGCTTGGTATTATGAGTATTGTAGTTGAAAAGGGTGGCGCTAGAAAAGCACAGCAGGTCAGGAAACATCCGAGGAGCCAGAGAATCAACATTTTGGGCATAAGTCCTTCAGGACGAAAGAGTTAGACCTAAAGCATTGACTCTCCTGCTTCTCGATGCTGCTTGACCTGCTGTGCTTTTCTAATGCCACCCTTTTTGACTCTGACACTCCAGTATCTAAAATTGTCACGTTCTCCTATATGAGTATTGTAGTTTATAAAATTGTTAACTCTACACACAAACAAAGCTGTATGCTTAATTTAGAATTCAAATAGTCCAAACTTGCAATAAAAGATATTAAAATACACGTACAATCTCTCAGTTTCATAACAAGATTTCTAGAACACACTCAGTTCAGCTTATAAAAGAGTCATGTCTTTTCATTACTGAAACTAGCATTTTATCAGAATGATTTAGTTATTAGTATTTAATCACTACTCCAAAACACTGTTATCCCAATTAAATACCACCTTCCTGAATGAAATGGATAACTAGTGAAAGAAGAAAAACATAATGTATAACTAATGGGAATTGTTTTCTGCTTTATCTTATGCCTCTTTTCCATTTTGCACAGAATCGAGAATGAGCAATCCGTCAGAGTCTATCAAGCCTTCCCTGGATGGCAATGAAGGGAGCACAGGTTGGACCTTTCTCTTTTAACTGTTTTGATACTGACTAATTTTCACAGAACTTTTGGAAAATAATTTAGGCTTACTGAGGTGTAAAACTGGCTTTAGAGTAAAATTTGCACGTCTGACTCTGAGTTCCAATTTAATGCAGCGCACTAAGAACATTTTATGTTACAGTAAAGACCATTGTGAGAGAGAGAGAGACAGACAGACAAACAGACTCTGGGAAGTACTAGCATCCATGGCCAGCTAAAGAATTTGCAGATAGTACCAAATTAAGGAAAGCACATGACGCCTTGACTAATATGTCTGATCTGTCACAGTCGGATTGATTTACAGCCAACCCATCAATGCCTTGTTTCCTATGCTAAATGCATTGATCCCTTCGAAATTTTGTGTCTTTATTTTTGTCCTGATGAATAAAAACATCAACAGCATGTCTCCTTTTTTCCAACAAGTGTAAAACTCAATTCAGACTGTGGTTTTGTGAAAGACAACTGATGTTTGGCTAATTTATTAGTGTTCTTTGAGGAAGTAACAGGCAGGGTGGAAAGGCAAGGGGTGAAGATGATAAAAAGACTTTAGATGAGTATAGACTAGTTAAGCGAAGTGGGCAAAAGTTAGCAGATGGAATATGATGTGGGAAAATGTGAGATTATGCATTTCTACAGGAACAGAAGAGCTGAATAATATTTAAATGGAGAAAGATAGCAGAAAGCTATGGTACAGTGGAATTTTGGAGCCCTTGTGCATGAATCACAAAAAGCTAGCTGCCAAGTTCAGTTAACAGTGAAGGCAAGTGGAGTATTAGCCTTCATTTCAAAAGCACTGGAGTATAAACATAGGGAGGTTTTGCTGAAACTCCAAGGCACTTGTCAGATCACAGCTGGAATACCATGAGCTGCTTTGGACCCCTTATCTAAGGAAAAATATACTGGCATTGGAGGCAGCCTAGAGAAAGTTCATTAGGCTGATATGAGGAATAGAATGTTTTATGGGGAGAGGTTGAGTAGGTTGGGTCTGTGCTCAGTGGAATTTAGAAGAATGAGAGGTGACTTTAATGAAACATACAAAATTCTGAGGGGCCTTATCAAGGTAATGAAGTGAAGTTCTTTCCCCTTGTGGACAAGTCTAAGATTAAAGGGAATAACTTCTGTATTTAAGACAGAGAACAATTTCTTTTCTCAAGGATAGTGAATCTACAGAATTCTTTACCACAGAGGGCTGTCGTTTGTGTCTTTAAGTATACTCAAGGCTAAGAGAGATTTTTAATTAATGAGGGAATGAAGGGTAATCTGGACACGGCAGAGATGTGGAGCTGGGTTTTCAGAACAGCCATGATCTCATTGAATGGTGGTGCAGAGTTCTTCTGTTCCTATAGTATTATGGATAATGGGGAACCAGTAGATTAATAAAAGGCATTTGATGAAATACCACATAAAAAGATCTCATGGTGTTGAAATTTACACATCGGCAGAGTAGAAGATTGCCTCAACAATTTGTAATCAGTATTTGGGGGGGTAGATATAGGACTGATGTTAGGGGTAGGTTCTTCACTCAGCGAGTCGTTAGTTCATGGAATGCCCTGCCAGTAACAGTGGTGGACTCTCCCTCTTTATGGGCATTTAAGAGGGCATTGGATAGGTATATGGAGGATAGTGGGTTAGTGTAGTTTAGGTGGGCTTGGATCGGCGCAACATCGAGGGCCCAAGGGCCTGTACTGCGCTGTATTCTTCTATGTTCTATGTTCTAGTATTATTATTGAGTTGGATAAAGGGGCTGTGTGTATTTGCCACAACACAAAGATATGTGGATAAACAAGTGAAGAGGACAAAAAGAAGTCTATAAAAGTATCTAGATAGGTTGAGTGAGTATAGTATGGAAAATTCTGAATTTGTCAATTTTGACAAAGAGAATAGAGAAACAGAATATTATTTAAATGGATGAGGTAGCTGAAATTTGTGCAAAAGAGAAATATGATTCCTGGTACGTAAATTACAAAAGAAAACTGGCATGCAGCTACATTGTGATTAGAATAGTGAATGGAATTTTAATTTTTGTTGCAAAGGGGATGGAGTATAAAAGTAGGGAAGCTTTTTCTTTATTTTTTGATGGGATGTGGGTGTCATTGACATTTCCAAAATTTATTTTCCATCCTTAGTTAACCTAGAACTTATTGGCTTGTTAGATCTTATCAGAGTAGTGGACTGGCGTCCCATGTAGTCCAAACCATATAATGGGAGATTTCCTTCTGAAGGACATTTGTAAATGAAATGGGCTTTTGTTACGACTGTGGTTGGAAGTAAGCACTGAACCTATCTAGTCCTACTCCTTAACTGGTTACAGCACATGTTTAGCTGTTTGACCCAGTTGTTGATTTGACCATTTACATACCTTATGCAAACAGAAGAAGAAAATACTGGAGGAACTCATCAGGTGTGGTAGTATCTGTGGAGAGAAAAACAGTTAACATTTCGAGTCCAATGACGCTTCATCAGAGCTACTCGAAATACTAAACATGCTAAATTTCTCTATACTTTGTTTTTGCTTGTTTCAGATCTCTAGCATCCATTGTTCTTATGTATTAATTATGTAAATAAAAGAATTAGGTTCAGAGTAAAATGATCAATCAACCAGATTTATTTAATGAACAATTTTTTTATGAAAGCAAGACTTAATTGATAAGAATGCAAAGCTGAATAGCCGTTTACAATATAAAAATAAATATTTACTCCTTTAACTAACCCAACATAAACACTTGTATCAGTTAAAGGAAAATGTAAAGAAACTTTCTCAGCAGAGAATAACTTTGAAGAACAGCACTTTGGTCAAATACTTGGTAATTCTCAGAATAAAGATCTAGGATCTGAATTGTTCCAGATGATGTTCCATGCACGCACAGACAGATATTACGAGACATCTATTGATGTCACTGGGATATCCTGATAATCAGGACATTCATGAGATGTTAAGAACAGGTCTTCTAGAAGTTCCTCAGGAATAATTACTGTTTCAGCTTTTCAGTTTTCATGTGGGATCCTCAAGGGTTTCTCAGAAAGATGGCAAAGGGTGAGCCGAAGGTCTTCTCACTTCACAAGCTACACCCCAACTGAACTGCAAAACAATATCAAGTAGCCCAACTCCTGTCAGCTATAAACTCACCCATGTGCCTTCCAGTAAGGGCACACAGACAGTTGAAGACATGTCATTTCCGGTATTCAAGCAGTTAGCTTAAGTCATGTGATTTCCAGTAAGTATCTTTTTGAAAAGGGGTCTGTTGGTGATCTTACAGTCATCTTTAAAAAGAAACAAGTTTCAGGTGTGTTTTAAGTCATTTTTTTACAATTCTTTGTTAAAATGTTAATACCAGAAATCCTTTCATAGTCCAATTATTGATATGTTAATAGTCATCAATACTGAGACCAGATTTTAATTCAGGATTCATTCTTTGAATTTAAATTCCACCAGCCTCCATGGTGCCATTTGAACCCACGTTTCCAGAGCAGTAGCCAAAGTCCAGCAGTATAACCAGAAAGACTGCTGAGGAAGGTTCTGATTGTGAAGAGAGCAAGTCAATTAGAAATTGAGAAACAAATTTGGAAGCATAATAACATTGTAGTAATAATAATAGGGGATTTTAATTTTTCAAGTATTGACCAAGACTACCATTGTGTTAAAGGTTTAGATGGTGAAGAATTTGTCAAATGTGTTCAAGAAAATTTTCTTTATCAATATGTGGATGTTGCTACTAGAGAAGGAGCAAAACCTGAACTTCTTTTGGGCAGTAAGGCAGGGAAGGTGACTGAAGTGGAAGTAGATGAACACTTCAGGTCCAGTGATCATAATTCTATTAGTTTTAAAATGGTTATGTAAAGGACAAGCCTTCCATAAAAGTTAGAGTTTTTAATTGGAGTTAGGCAAATTTTACTGGAATGAGACAATAACTTTCAAAAATTGATTGGAATAGCCTGTTAGCTGGTAAAAGGACATCTGACAAGTGGGAGTGTGATGAAGAGAGTTCAAAGGCATTATTATCCTATTAGAGTGAAAGGTAAGGCTGGAAAGATGAAGGAACAATGGATGAATAATGATATTGAGGTTCTTGTCAAGAATAAAAGAGAATCTTATATTAGATGGAGACAACTGTGTTCAAATTGCCTCTAAATCGGTATAAAACGATTCTACAAGCATATTAAGATGGTAGCGATGGAGAGGGTAATCAAAGTGGTCATCTTTGTATTGAACTCCATGATGTGGGAGAGATACTAAATGAGTATTGCACATCAGTTTTCACTGGAGAAAGAAATGAAGACTAAAAAAACTCAAGTAAATATTGATGCTTTTTAAAAAAAGCTCACATTACAGAAGAGGAAGTTCTGGGGATCTTAGGGGATATAAAGGATAAATCTCTGAGACCTAATCTAATGTATCCCAGAGTGCTGTGGGAAGTAAGGGCGGAAATTGTGGGGCCCCTTGTAGAAATATTTGCATCATCTATAACTACAGGTGAGGGACTGGGTGACCCTGAGAGTGGCTAATGTAGCTTTGTTTAAAAAGAAACTAGGGAACTGTAGACCTGTGAGTCTGAGTTTGGTTGTGGGTAGGTCGTTGCAGGTGATTCTAAAAGATAGGATTTATAAACATTTAGAGAAGCAAAGCTTGATTAGGGATAGTCAGTATAGTTTTGTTCGAGGAAAATAGTGTCTCTCACATTTGAGTTTTTTTTTAAGGAAGTTACCCAAGATATTGATGAGGACAAAGCAGTAGATGTTGTTTACCGGGACTTTAGTAAAGCCTTTGACAAGGTTCCACATGGTAGACTAATTAGTAAAGTTAGGTCACATGGGATTCAGAGTGAGCTCGTCAAGCGGATACGTAAATGGCTTAACTGCAGGAGACAGAGTGGTGGTAGAGGTTGATTTTTGGATTGGAGGCCTGTCTCCAGCGGTGTTCCATCGGGATCAGTTCTGGGTCCTCCTTTTGTTTGTCATTTATAAAAATGATTTGTCTGAGAATATAGAAGGCATGGTTAGTAAATTTGCGGACGACATCAGAATTGGTGGCATTGTAGACGATGAAGGTCAAAAGGGTCAATGGGCTGGAAATGGCAGAAGGAGTTCAATCTGACAAATGTGAGTTATTGCATTTTGGTACAACAAACAGGGGCAGGGCCTATACAATTAATAGCAGGGCCTTTGGTAGCATTGTAGAGCAGAGGGTCCTAGCAGTTCAGGTACGTAATTCTTTTTAAGTTTATATCATGTATTGACAGGATGGTTAGAAAGGCGTTTGGCATGCTTGCCTTCATTGCTAATGTTGAGGTTGTACAAGACATTGGTGAGACCTCTTCTGGATTACTGTGTTCATTTCTGGTTGCCCAATTATAGGAAGAATATAATTAAGCTAGAGAGAGAGTTCAGAAAAGATTTACCAGGATGTTGCTAGATATGGAAGGTTTGAGTTATAAAGAAAGGCTGGAATTCCTTTCACTGGAGAGCAGTAGGTTAAGGGGTGACCTTTATAGATCTTTATAAAATCATGAGGGATATAGATAGTGTTAATGGTAGGCATATTTTCCCTAGGATGGAGAATTTCAGGACTGGGGGACATTTTTAAGATGGGAGGAGAGCGATTTTAAAAAAGACATTAGGAGCAAATTCTAAACACAGAGGGCGGTCTGCGTGTGGAATGAACTTCTTGAAGTGGTGGATGCGGGCAGTGTTATACCATTTAAAAGACACCTTAGGTAAATACAGAATTACCTCGATTATCCGAGCGAGATGGGCGGGCACTATTTCGTTCGGATAATGGATTATTCAGTTAATTGATTTCCTCTGGAACTCGGAATTTTCTGTGATGTCTGCTCCCTGTCCAGGGGACTAGGCAACAGCACACTGCGCACGAGCCCCTGTCCACCCCCACCCCACCCTCCAAATCCCATCCGTCCGCTAACCCCATCCACCCCCCGCCTGCCCTCCAATTCAGAGTCTATTTCCTCACTTTCCACTGTTCCTGGAGGGGCTTGTGTTATTAGACCCTTAAATTGGGTGCACT
>NW_025211863.1:0-25000 GCF_004010195.1 Chiloscyllium plagiosum
CATTTGACAAAATGCAAATTAGATTTTTAGAAAACATTTGTGAAAGACAGCAACTTCATTAAAGATACCAAATGAATGCAAAAAAAATAAAATTTGCAACATATTAACTAACTGGCAAGGTAGACACAGTTCACCAAGGAACTTAAGCATCTTTCTCCAGAAAAACAAACAGCATTTTAAAAACTTATTCTTTCACTCACAGGACGTGAATGTCACTGGCTGGAACCTTATTTATTGTCCATCACTAGCTGCACTTGAGGTGGTGATGTTGGATCAGTTGGTGTTAGGAAGGGAATTCCAGGATTTTGACCCAGTGACAGCAAAGGAATGGTTACATGTCCCCAAGACAGAATGGTGCGTGGTTTGAAGGGAAACCTGCTGGTGTTCCCATTTATCTACTGCCCCTGCCCTTCCAGATGGTGGCCATCGAACATATGGAAACTGCTACCTAAGGAGCCTTGGTGAATTTCCGCAGTGTATCTTTGCAGATAGTACATATTTTTGACACTGTGCATTGATGGTGGAAGAACTGAATGCTTGTCATTGTGGTGCCAATCAAGCAGACTGCTTTGTTCCGGATGGTGTCAAGCTCTCTGAGTGTTGTTAGAGCTGCACTCAGCCAGGCTAGTGGGGTCTATACTTGCCTTGTAGATGGTGTACAGGCTTTGGAGAATCAGGAGGCGAGTCACTTGTTGCAAGATCCCAGCCTCTGACCTGTTCTTGTAGCATCAGTATTGATATGACTAGTCCACTTCAGATCTGGTCAATGCAACCACCCAGGATGTTGACAGTGTAAAATTCAGTGATAATTACATTATTGAACATCATGGGGTAATGGTGAGATTCTATCTTACAGATGGTCATGTGATAAGAATGCTATTTGTCAGCCCACGCTGGATGTTGTCCAGGTCTTGCTGCATCTGGGCATGGACTCAGAGAAATGACTGACAGAGGGCAACTACACCAGTATATTTCCATGAGTTGAGCTTCAGTACCCGAGTCGTCCTGAATGATGCTGAACATTATGCAATCATCAGCAACCATCCCCACTTTTGACTTGATGATGAAGCAGTTGAAGATAGTTGGGCTTAGGTCAATACCCAGAGGAACTCCTGCAGAGATTTTCTGAAGCCGAGATGATTGATCTCCAACCACCACAACCATCTGCCATTCTGAAGGATTTAAATCATCTTAACTCCAGGACGTCTCTGCAGTCATTCCTCAAGGTAGGGTCCTTAACTTCACCATCTTGGTTATATAGCTTGAGGCAAGGGAAGGAGGTAGGCTTCCATAAATTTCAAGGTACATGCTAATTGCAGCATTATGCAGCATACTCTAGCCAAATGAGCTAACCAAGCCCCACTGAAGCACTGCCAATGGAGAAATAGAGATGCTACTGATCGCGGCAGAGAACAGAATGTTAACATAGCTTTTTGAAAAAGGACAGCTCCTAGCAGTGTCGGCTGTATGTTAATTTAGAACAGCTTACATTAAAACTTTAAGAAAATTTAAGAAGTTTAATTCACTACAGCTCGTACAAGCCTGGTACATTTTACACATCAAAACTCTTTTTTGCCAACTTTAAGGATTCCTTTTCCCAGTGTTGCAACATTGATAAGGAAGACCAGCGACTCGCTTCTACATCTTTAGTCACACACAATGCCCGAAACGTCGATTCTCCTGCTCCCTGGATGCTGCCTGACCTGCTGCGCTTTACCAGCAACACATTTTCAGCTCACACACAAACCAGTTGACTCAAAAGTAGTGAAGTCAAAGTAACCTCTTATTACATTCCTTGTCACCATCACTGCTCCTCGGATGCTGCCTGAACTGCTGTGCTCTTCCAGCACCACTAATCCAGAATCTGGTTTCCAGCATCTGCAGTCATTGTTTTTACCTAGTTGATTTTAACCCTACTGCGAATCCTCTTGCAAGAATGCCTGCCTTGAAGAAGTTTTCCTCCTCTCTCTACAAGAATCTCAGGGAGTCCCTCTCCCACTGTAACTCACAGGCCTATGCTACTTTCTCCCCACCCCCATCCTCCTCTAGCTTATCTCTCCACGCTTCAGGCTCTCTGCCTTTATTCCTGATGAAGGGCTTTTGCCCGAAACGTCGATTTTACTGCTCCTCGGATGCTGCCTGAACTGCTGTGCTCTTCCAGCACCACTAATCCAGAACCATGACTGCAATGTCCATGTCGGAGAACATATGGAAGGGTAATTTAAGCCAACAATAAATACACACTTGAAGCATATGTTTACGCACTAGCATTCCTAATACTGCCAACAAATTGAAAAGACAGCCTTTGAAAAAACATCAGATTATTATATTTTCAAGCACATCATAAATATGCAAGAATTTAACGGGAAGACTGGATAATGGAGAGACAAGTAATCATTACCATGACAATTTTTTTAGGAAGGTTTCTTGCACAATTACCTGCACAAAAGTAAAAGGAGACAAATTTTGAAAGAACGCTATCAAAGCATTCATTGAATACTTTCAGATATTCTCAAATACAATACTTGCGTGCTTTGAGTCAATTCAACGTAGATTTGTTTGACAAATAGCATATGTACCTTTCTTTTGAAAGGGACATTATTCATCCAGTTATGAAAACAGCCTCATTTATAACAAACACTTCTCTAAATTCAAGGTTGCCCAAATCAAAATTGTGGCTTAAGTGATTTTCTTTTGTTTTTAAGTGCAAAAACAGCTGAATTAGCAGAAGCATTGCATAAAATGTATCAGCCCAGCTGTGTAGCAAGGAGAAGGACTTAGCATCTTATTGTGCAAACAATGCAGGGCTCTCTAAAGGTTACCATTATTTCTGGTTCAGATGAAGGATATCAGCCACTCTCCGCTTACCGGGTTAGCAATATAATATGGAGCCTGAGGGGCTGGGGGATATGGCACAGGTGGGTTCATCATTATTATGGGCCCCTGGCTAGGTGGATAGACTGCTGTTGCAGCCTGTGTTCCTGGACGCATGGAAGGATTGTTATTCGGTATGCTAGGTCTGGTTGGTTGCATCGGCGGTCTTTGAAAAAACTGGAAAAAAGAACAGAATAATCAATGTCAAAAACATCCCTTAATGTGTAAATAAGCTATCCAAAAATGTAACCTTATACCCTACCTTTCTAATAGAAAAATAAAACTCACATTCACATTTTGTATGCATTTATAAAATAAAAGCTCAACTTGTGGAAATACAATGATATAATTGCCCTTGTGTGGGTCAATCCCCCCACCAAGGAGTTTCAAACAAGGACAGAAGAGAACACCAAGAGTCCATCCTGCAATTGCATAATTTTTGTAGCACTTGGTAGCATAAGTCCAAAGGAACTTCATCCTGTGGAAACACAGATCCTCCCAGTTACATCAGCATAACAGTAACACAAGATTGTTACCATCTTCTGCACTTGAGCAGGCTAAAACAAATCAATGTACATCTCCACGTCGAAAATCGCACATTAACGGGAAAGCAAGTTTGTGATTAATTCTAAAAGGACTGACTTCATTTTTAATTTTATGCATTTCCAATGAATATGTGGGTTTTTAAAAGGCAATTTTCTTTTATTCTTGAGAAGCAATTAACAACTTGTAGATCTGTGAAGTGAAATACTTCAATTTTAAACATTTCCAAGATCTGCAAAGATTTCCACACAAATTGAATGGCTGATCAGTGCCTCCAAAATGTGAAAACAGCAATTCTACTAATGTTGCCACATTACCAGCTTACCTATTTTCAGCACTTAGCAAAGATAATTTAAGATTAAGTTGAGAGATTAAGTTACTTATCAGTTGATATTACCTGGATAGGTCTGAATCCTCCCTTCAACAATGAAGCGTTCAGAGTAGCAGAAGAGAGAGAAAGCCAATGGAACACCTTATAGATCAGTAGGAAGGATCATCATGCAATTCAGTATAACAGCCAATGATTATCCACATATAAGAGAATTGTTCAAGGTTCTCCCACCCTCAGACAAATGACCCAAACTAATGCACTTTAGTTATTATTATACAACTTACAGTATTGAGACAGCTCTCCCATTCAACAGCAGTGATAGACATCATATTCACTTGCCTGGACATTGAGATAGGTGAATATGGAAATAACAAGGACATTTCTGATAGGAAATGTGAAATAACAGCACTTCCTTTTTCTAAAAACAATGTTTGATTGATTTGCCATAACAGGATGGAAAATCCTTGGCCCTAAATATAGTTTCATTATATTAGAGAAGAATTTCTACGAACACTGAGAATTACGCTAGGCGAGCAGCTTAAATGAACAAGATGCATTTCCAATCAAGTATTAAAATATGAAGGTAAATGTTAATGTTACTGTTCAGCTGGAACAAATGATTACAAAGCACATGCTTCAAGGCAAGACATTCACTGTGGCACAGCTTGAAAACAGATTATCATTAGTTCAGCCAAAACAACTTTGTCTCAATGAGAGAAAGAGAAAATAAATGACTGATGAGATTTCCTTTTGATAAGAAGTAGGATTATGTGTTTGATACGGTTTCATATTTGTATCAATTCACATCTCGGTAATACTGCCCAATTTCATTCCTGCCTCTACTTCTGAAAAATGAATTCATGCCTTCAATTGCTCAAGACTCAACTATTCACACACACTTCTGACTGGTCTCTCACTTTCTACACTGTGTAACTTGATTTCATTCAAAACCAAGCTAGTCATGTCTTAACTAGAAGCAAGTCCTGTTTTTCCATCACCCTGGACTCCCTGCTCAAGCAATATCATGATTTTAAAATTCTCATCATTGCTCTCAAATCACTCCATGGCTCTGCTTTTCCTCAATTCTGTAATTTCTTACAGACTGACAACCAGCTGAGAGATCTGTATTCCTCTAATTATGGCTTCTTGTGCATTCCCAAATATAATCATTGGTGGTTATGCCTTTCAGTTACCTCAGCCTCGAGCTCTGGAACTCCCACCCTATACTCTGCACATCTTCCTCATTTTTCATCTTGAAGACAGTATCAAAAACCTGGCAATGTAACCAACAAGCTTTTGCTAGTTTGAGTTAACATTTCCCTTTGTGCCTTGGTGTTACATTTGGTTCTAAACCAGCCTTGTTCCACTACTAAACTATTGTTTAGCTTAAAACAAAAACAACTTACTAATCAAAGAAAATCCTCAAATGTACATGCATGTGCAAAGCTTGATCACTAGAATTAGGATAAAACAAAATGCCAGATTTAATACAAATGCACTGTGGAGTTTCAACACCTACAATAAACCATCCTCTGGAAATTGGGGTTCAGGCCAAGATGGAATCAGCAATGAATGCTTTAAATATCAAGCAGGCTCAAGGGGCTGAATGCCCACTCCTGCTCCTAGCTCTTTTGAATAATAGCTGAAGAATATATGGGTACTTCTAATCTTCCAAGATGGTGAGGACTCCATAGATAGTTCTGCCACTGCTGGTGAGTATTTCGATAAGCCTATGCAAGCACACAGCATTTATACAGCTCTGAAGCACAGCAATGAAATGTAAAACTTGTTGCTCACATATGGATAACAATGTGGAAAATATGCCTGGTGATACAGTAACATCACATCAACGGCAATAGCTTAACATCAGTCAGGTTACATTGCAAACAGGAGACTTCTTGAATCCCAAACTCAACACGAAACTTCGGACTAAACTACAAAATTACTTGGCTTTTTCTTGAGTTTAAAATTAACATTTCAACTCTTCAAATAATTTTGTAGTTTAGTCTGAAGTTTTGTGTTGAGTTTGGGATTCAAGAAGTCTCCTGTTTGCAAATGTAACAGTTTTTGTAGTTCCAATGAATATTAGCAGCTTACCTACAGATAAGTTTTTTCAGCAGCTAATTAACAGCATGAGTTAAAGATAAGTCACATGAAATTAGCAGTTGACCAAGAGAACAAAGACAAACCCAGTTTTAAAGGTCAAGTTATCAGTTGCCAACATCCTGAACTGTGGAGCTCTAATACCGAATTTGTGGCAACAATTTATTTTGTTCATTGTAATATGCCTTGTTACACTACCAGTGCGTGGTTAGTAAACATATTTATTATTCTGGTGAACTTGGTTCCTGATCAATTGTAGTTAACAACCTCAACTAAAAGGGGACTAAAGAATTAGAGACTTAATCAAAGGGTTAGTCACAAAGGGATATACGGGCATTCCCCCATACAGTGGGCCACAATAGAGGTCTGGGTGCAGCCCACTCATTTTCCTTCACTAGAAATTGTGTATTGCGTGAAGAAAGAGACAGCTTAAAGCTCAAATGAAGAACAAATGGAAGAAAAATTCACAAAAATTAGTGATTAACTTTGGACCAATCTAGATCTTGCTGATAGTTTGGAATTAAAAATATATTATAAAACCAATCTTGATGTTTTTATTACAGATCAACTTTCATTATTGTAGAGTTTTAATATTCGTGGTGAAATAGGGGATCCTTTCAAAAGGTAAGTTTTCTTCCTACTCTTTCAAAGCTCCTAAATTATTCCTACATTATTTGTTCTTTGACATCATAGGTTTCTTGAAATTGATCAGGAAACAAGTTCAGCAGAATAATAAATATGTTTACTAACCACGCACTGGTAGTGTAACAAGGCATATTACAATGAACAAAATAAATACTACTGAATACTCTCATGCATCACTGGATAGCTTTAACTTCATGTTGGAGAAAGGGAAACCAGCAAATTGATTGGGAGGTTAAAGATTAGACTAATTAAACTTCAGATAATGTGTTGCTGTGACATTCATACAAGCGTGAAGCAAAGTCAACTAACCTAAATCATTATTATGTATTGTCACACAAGACAAGACATAATCTTCCTCTAAGTGCAAAGAAACGTTTAAGACCACGCAAGAAAACAGTGATCATTATCACTGCAGAAGCTTCATAAGGCTCAGCACATCTGTACGTGTTTAATATTGAAGAAAAACATGAAGGCAGCATGCCAACATTTTTATGATATAGACTGCAGCATACATGCCAAATTCAAGTTTGCGTCATATCTGAAGACTATAAACTTAGCACATATTGCACCCTAATGTTGGTAAACAGATCACGATGGAACAGCTTGTTTTATCTTCAATAGACAGATGCAATGCACAGCATGTTTTGACATAGTATCAAAATTCAAGCCGTCCATCAGGATACTAACAACTGAGTCAGTTAAGTCATTTACTTAAATAAGTTGGTAAACACAATGTCTCAGCATAGCAGAAGGATATTTTGGGAAAGACAAAATAACTCCACTCCATTTTTATTCCTGTCACTAACAAACACATGCAGCCATATTTTCACCATTAGTATTTTCAGTCAAATTTCCAGAGGATGAAGGCCATAAACTGATCTTCCATGGTTTTGAAGGGTGCACAAGGTTTCCCGTAGCCCAGCAACAGACTTAAACCTTGCACAAAACTGGATTTAAAAGTCAACATTAGGTTAAGGGAGGCCAATTAGTGGGAACCGGTCATTTTTAGGTCACTTTATGAAATTCCAAGTGCATTTGCATGACAGAATCAATATCGTAACAAGAGAACTATAGAGTGAGTTGCCTAAGTGCTGTGACATGACAGCGGGTTTCACTTAACAACATAATCTATTGCCTTGAAGATATGTTGGATGAGCAGAGCAGCATATTACAGCTGCATCTCTAAGCTTTAGGTAGCAGGTTTGTGCCAAGTCTCTTATTTCAACCCTATCTCAACTCTAACCCATATACTCCCCACTAAAACCAGAAAGGAGGAAGCAAAAAAAAAAGCACTGGCAAAGCTTCATTTAAGGTCCGAGGGATTGTAGTACAAAAGAAAGAAAAAGAGACATGCACTGGGAGACAAGTTTAACATGGAAAACTGAGGGCATAATTTGTATTAAAAAATAAATCACTGCTACATTTATTTTTTACCAAATAGGACTGCAAAACATTACATATAGGTACAGCGAAACAGCAGAAATGCAGAAGAAAGTTGCATTAAAAACTGAGAAAATTCCAAATATTAAAAAAGTACAGAAAATCAATAGTAATCTTGTCATTATACCCTGGAGTCACACAAATATAATCTTCAATACCTCAAATGTGGTGCACAAAGTTACGTCACTCTGATACCCAGATTTGATTTTTCAGCTGTAAGGAATACTTATTATAACAAATAAAACAATAAACATACAAAGCTCTATTCTTCACGTAACATTCTGTTTTAAAGAGGTGATACTGACCTTCCATATATATTTTCAACTGTTCTGTGCTATATATGGCTATTAAGTTCCTGTGGATCAGCTTTTGAGTTTTTTTTGAAAAACCAAATGTACCCATTGAAAAACGTGAGTGCACTGAGGTAGCAATAGAACCAGTACTATGAAAACATTAACATCTGAAACTTAGCCTGGAAGGAGGATCATATGACACCACTCATCTAACAAATGGGGGCGATGTCATAACTCAATAACAGCAGTCATGAGATTCATCCTCACTCATTCGATGAAAATGGAATCTTCAACTTTCTTGAGATTCTATCCATGAAAATGTATATTTTCCATTGTGCTAAGTAGCCTATGCTGATTTTATAATTATCAAAAATGCTTGTGTAATGGAATAGTTAATATATAAAACCCCAGCCTCTCTACATGAAAGGCAGAATTAAACAGTCAACACTTGTTAAAAGAATGGATAAAGGAATTAGAAACCAACTCATTAAAGAGGTTTTATAGCATTGTCCCAAGCTAGATTCCTAAATACTGCAAATGCAATGTACAAAAACAGCACACACCTTTTTGTTGATCTAACTCGGGAAGTACTGAAAGTTTATAAGTAATAGTGTCAAATTAGTATAAACTTTTAACATAAGGAGAGTTAGGCACTTGGACATTCACAGTTGCTAAAAATTGAAAATCGGTGTTTCATTTACCCTTTTCGTGCCACTTGCAACAGCTCCTCTTCATAGAGGAGGGAAGGAAAATTTGGGCTCAATGATCGTCAATACCACACTAGATCAGCAATTAACACAACAATCATTATCAGTTTCCACAAAATAAAACCTGAAACAATTCTTCAACAGTATCTTCCCAAAGGTATTGCTTTAAAATGGTCAAGAATCAAAGATGCTGGTTATTGCCCATCTACAGTTGCCCTGAGATAAGGGCTGTTCATTTTGAGAGATGGCTCTCTGAACGTCTGGAAAAATTTGATAAAACCAAATGGCTAACTCAAATGGCAGTTCAGTCGATGGCCTCAAATCAAGCTGGATAATGACAGTAGGTTTCCTTCCCTTAACCAGTTTGGTTCTTATGATAATCTGACACCTTCACGGACACTTTTATTGACACTAACTATTCACTGTTTTATTTTAGTTTAATGCTGAACTGAATTCATTCAGGTAAAATTTGAAGTACTTTTCTCTGGAATGTTAGCCTTGACCTCTGAACTGCAAATGCAGTAACCTAACCACTAATCTACTTCACGGAGAAACAAAACATCATATTGAGGAAACCATGAACAAATTTAAGCAAACTATATCACAAAACCCAATCAGGAATGAAGTAATTTTGAGTGGTATTCTCACAAGACATCATCCATTACCGATGAATTTTTTTTTTCTTTTTTACCCCTTTGCCTCATTGAACTCATAGCAATATAAGAACTAGGAACAGAAGTAGGTTGCGAAGCCTATGCTGTCTATCAATGAGTTCATGGCCGATGTGTGGCTGGACTCCATATGCCTGCCTTTACACATATCCCTGAATATCTTTGTTTAACAAAAATGTATCTACCTGAGGTTTAAAACTAACAAGTGATCCAGCATCAATTGCCATTTGTGGAAGAGAGAGTTCGAAGCCTCTACACACTTCACATGAAGAAATGCTTCCTAATATCTGCATTTCTTCCTCCGACATTTCACTCAATCTATATTTGTTCTCACAATGTAGTCTCCTATACATCGGGAAGACAAATCGCAGACTGGGTGAATGCTTTGCACAACACCTAAGTTCTATGCGCAAAAATAACCGTATTTCCATTTGCATGCCATTTCAACAAATCATCTGCTTCCATGGCCAACATCGCTATTTCAAGCTTGCTACAGTGCTCTAGCGCAAGCTGGAAGAACACCACTTATGTTTGGAAACCCTGCAATCTTGTAGACTCAATATCGAGTTCAATAATTTTAGGTTCTGAGCACTTTCTCCCATGTCCTTGTCATCACGAGTTGCAACCACAAACAACTAAATGATCCCAGTTAGCAGCCATTCATTCTCCTAGGTTGATCTTGACCATTCCTTTGTCTGCCCAACTGTTTTTCTCTGGTCTCCATCTCTACCTATTGTGTACTCCTTCCCCGTGTCCAACCACCCTTCCCTAGCATATATACGAACCTTTTCCTAGCTGCAATCAGTTCCGAAGGAGGATCACTGGACCCAAAACATTAACTGTTTTCACTCCACAGATGCTGCCAGACTTGAGTTTTTACAAGCAATTTTTCAATTTAAATGATTTCCAGCATCCATAGTTCTTTGATATTTTTCCCTTCCTAACATTTTTCATTAACAGTCTGGACATAGTTCTAGAACTTCCAATCATTCAAAACACTATCTACCCTCTCTTTTCCAATTAATATCTTGAAGACTATTGACTAGATCACTCCTTAAAAATCTAAATTCTCAGGCAAATAGGCCTAACTTGTACAATCTCTCTTCATATCTTAACCCCTAGTGTCCAGTTATTATTCTTGTAAACCTAACCTGTACTCCCTTCAAGACCAATATATCCTTCGTAAGGTGTGGTGCCCAGAT
Organism: Chiloscyllium plagiosum; assembly: GCF_004010195.1. Lineage (NCBI taxonomy): Eukaryota > Metazoa > Chordata > Chondrichthyes > Orectolobiformes > Hemiscylliidae > Chiloscyllium > Chiloscyllium plagiosum. The sequence goes on from NW_025211863.1 coordinate 10,810, forward strand.
CTGCTCACAGTACTCCAAGTGGGTTTAACAGACTTTTATATAGCTCCAGCATAACTCTGCATCCTTATGCTGTAGATATAAAGGCCAGCATTCCACTGGCAGTCTTGATCATTTTCTGTATCTTACAGCATTTTAAAGATTCATGCTCCTGACCCCACCCCAAGTCTGTTTGGAGATCTACTGTATTTAACTTCACACCATCTACAAGTTGCGCTGTTGTATCCTTTTCCAGTCCAAAATGGATAACTTCACAATTGCTTACGTTGAACTCCATCCACCAGAGCTTTGCCTATTCACCTAATCTATCAATATCCCTTTGTCATTTTATGCAACCATCTACACTGTCCACAATGCATTGTTTTGTATTCTGACGCAATTACAGTAGCTTCCGTCTATAATAAAAACAAGTGTAGAAAAACTCGGCAGGTTTGGCAGCATTTGAGAAAGAGCACGCTAATGTTTTGAGTCAAATATGACTCTTCTTAAAGCTTGAATATTGGACTCAAAATGTTAACTCTTTCTCTCCCCACAGATGCTCCCAAACCTGTGTTGATCCAGCACTTTCAGTTTTTGTTTGATTTCCAGCATAGTACTTTGTTGTTGAGTTTTTGTCAGTGTTCTAAATTAAGTAATAGCTTAAAAATGTCAAAAATGTTTTGTTTTGAACTGGCAAAGTGTGGGAGAAGAAAAGTAACTTAAAATTGACAAGTGTTCCCCAAGAACTGACATTATGACCCACTGATTAATGTAAATGATTCTGCTTGAAAACAAATCCTCCAACATTTTCATTGTTAATAGTTTTCATAGCATGTCAGAGATTGCATTCAGAATTTACTTTAAAACATCCACACAATCCACACAGTCAAACCAACAATCAAGAACAGGTCATAATAGGTGGTTACATTTACACAGGTGAATATCTCATCAGCAATCTCAATAATTCCTGTTGCCACAGGTAAGCTGCTGCCCATGACATTTTCTGCTTATCACAAACATCTTCAAAATCAGTTGAAAAGTATTAAAAAAAACAGGTTTCCAGATCTCAGTTTCACCATTGTAAGCCTATGCAGTTTAGCAGAGAATTTCCAAAATTGACAACAGCAAACAAATGATCCAGTTGAAAAGAAGTAAAAGTACAGAAGATCACCATCACCCTTTATTGGCCTTAAAAAATAGTTCTAAAAACTGATCAAACACACGTCAACAATTCTTTGACTGAAAATAACAAGTACCTTTAGTCAAAAATGGTTCACAATTGCTTCGCAATACAAGCAAATTGGAAAATTATCTTACAATTTTTTCAAGAAGCATCTGATCAGTGCTCAATAAAAATTGAAACATCAATCAACATTTATTTTATTGAGTCAGGAATCATTGTTAAAAACATTAGTTGATTCTGACCAAGACATGCTAATTTCTGTTGTGATTGTTCAGAAAATATCAACAACTCTAGAAAAAAAAGTGAAGTTCAAAGAATACACAGGACAAACACAATGTCTCATATGGAGTCTCTCTGTCACTGCATGCGCAGTCATCTTTATGTTGTTAAAAATGAAGTCCCCATCTCTAAACATCCCTCTTGCAACATTCTCCAGCATACATACTATGATATCCATTGAAATGACGTGGATTACTAAATACTATGGATTTTTGCAGTTAAATTTTCAATTCAACAAGAGTGTTTTAATTTATTTAGCAGCCTGAGGAGTAAGCAAAAGCAGAAAGCAAAACAAGAATTGAAAATATTCTGTACTTTAATAGTAAGAAGAAAAGCCAGAAAAGTCTGGTCTCCTTGCTGTCGGAAAGATGCTGCGAAACTTGAAAAGATTCAGAAAAGATTTACAAGGATGTTTCCAGGGTTGAAGGATTTGAGCCATAGGGAGAGGCCGGACAAGCTGGGGCTTCTTTCCCTGGAGCGTCGGAGGCTGAGGGGTGACCTTATAGAGGTTCACAAAATTATGAGGTGCATGGATAGGGAAAATAGGCAAAGTCTTTCCCTGGGGTCGGGGAGTCCAGAACTAGACGGCATAGATTTAGGGTGAGGTGGGAATAAAAGAGACCTAAGGGGCAACTTTTTCACACAGAGGGTGGTCCGTGTATGGAATGTGATGCCAGAGGAAGTGGTGGAGGCTGGTAGAGTTGCAACATTCAAGAGACATTTAGATGGATATATGAATAGGAAGGGTTTGGAGGGATATGGGCCGGGTGCTGGCAGGTGGGACTAGATTGGGTTGGGATATCTGGTCGGCATGGACAAGTTGGACCGAAGGGTCTGTTTCCATGCTGTACATCTCCATGACTCTAAGTACTATTATTACAACTGGAAACAGAATAAAGCAGAATATAAACTCTGCTGGTCTACAATTAAAGGCATTGAGAAAGTGTTTTTGGGTAATAAAAAATTGGGCTGTTAAAAATTCCTTGCAACACTTTCATAAAATGCTTCACTTTCTTTTAAACCATGGTGTACGGGAGAAGGATTCACATTTTTGGATCATTGGAATCTCTTTTGGGGTAGAAGTGAGCTGTACAAGAAGGACGGATTGCACCTAAACTGTGAGGGGACTAATGTACTGGCAGGGAAATTTGCTCGAACTGCTTGGGAGGTTTTAAACTAGTAAGGTGGGAAGGGGGGGGACCCAGGGAGATAGTGAGGAAAGTGATCGATCTGAGACGGGTACAGCTGAGAACAGAAGTGAGTCAAACAGTCAGGGCAGGCAGGGACAAGGTAGGACTAATAAATTAAACTGTATTTATTTCAATGCAAGGGGCCTAACAGGGAAGGCAGATGAACTCAGGGATGGTTAGGAACATGGGACTGGGATATCATAGCAATTACAGAAACATGGCTCAGGGATGGGCAGGACTGGCAGCAATGGAAAATATTTAAACAAGATACAGAACTGGCTCAAATGTAGAAGACAGAGGGTGGTGGTAGCGGGTTGTTTTTCAGACTGGAGGCCTGTGACCAGTGGAGTGTCACAAGGATCGGTGCTGGGTCCTCTACTTTTTGTCATTTACATAAATGATTTGGATGCGAGCATAAGAGGTACAGTTAGTAAGTTTGCAGATTACACCAAAATTGGAGGTGTAGTGGACAGCGAAGAGGGTTACCTCAGATTACAACAGGATCTGGACCAGATGGGCCAATGGGCTGAGAAGTGGCAGATGGAGTTTAATTCAGATAAATGCGAGGTGCTACATTTTGGGAAAGAAAATCTTAGCAGGACTTATACACTTAATGGTAATGTCATAGGGAATGTTCCTGAACAAAGAGACCTTGGAGTACAGGTTCATAGCTCCTTGAAAGTGGAGTCGCAGGTAGATAGGATAGTGTAGAAGGCGTTTGGTATGCTTTACCTTATTGGTCAGAGTATTGAGTAAAGGAGTTGGGAGGTTATGTTGCGGCTGTACAGGACATTGGTTAGGCCACTGTTGGAATATTGCATGCAGCCGAGCTGGAAGGTTTTGTTGCAAACGTTTCGTCCCCTGTCTAGGTGACATCCTCAGTGCTTGGGAGCCTCCTGTGAAGCGCTTCTGTGGTGTTTCCTCCGGCATTTATAGTGGCCAGTCCCTGCCGCTTCTGGTTGTCAATTTCAGCTGTCCGCTGTAGTGGCCGGTATTTTGGGTCCAGGTTTATGTGTTTGTTGATGGAGTTTGTGGATGAGCAGGGACAGGCCACTATAAATGCCGGAGAAAACACCACAGAAGCGCTTCACAGGAGGCTCCCACACCTAGACAGGGGACGAAACGTTTGCAACAAAACCTTCCAGCTCGGCGAACAGAACCACAGCAAAGTAGGAGTATACTTAAGAAGGAAATCAGGAGGGCAAAACGGGGACACGAGAAAGCTTTGGCAAATAGACTTAAGGAGAATCCAAAAGGTTTTTACAAATATATTAAGGACAAAAGAGTAACTAAGGAGAGAAAAGGGCCCCTCAAAGATCAGCAAGGCGGCCTTCGTGTGGAGCCACAGAAAATGGGGGAGATACTAAATGAATATTTTGCATCAGTATTTACTGTGGAAAAGGATATGGAAGATATATACTGTAGGGAAATAGACGGTGACATCTTGCAAAATGTCCAGATTACAGAGGAGGAAGTGCTGGATGTCTTGAAACGGTTAAAAGTGGATAAATCCCCTGGACCTGATCAGGTGTACCTGATCTCTGTGGGACTCTGTGGGAAGCTAGAGAAGTGATTGCTATGCCTCTTGCTGAGATATTTGTACCATCGATAGTCACAGGTGAGGTGCCGGAAGACTGGAGGTTGACAAACGTGGTGCCACTGTTTAAGAAGGGCGGTAAAGACAAGCCAGGGAACTATAGACCAGTGAGCCTGACCTCGGTGGTGGGCAAGTTGTTGGAATGAATCCTGAGGGACAGGGTGTACATGTATTTGGAAAGGCAAGGACTGATTAGGGATAGTCAACATGGCTTGGTGCATGGGAAGTTTTGTCTCACAAACTTGATTCAGTTTTTTGAAGAAGTAACAAAGAAGATTGATAAGGGCAGAGCAGTAGATGTGATCCATATGGACTTCAGTAAGGCATTCAACAAGGTTCCACATGGGAGACTGATTAGCAAGGTTAGATCTCATGGAATACATGGAGAGCTAGCCATTTGGTGACAGAACTGGCTCAAAGGTAGAAGACAGAGGGTGGTTATGGAGAGTTGTTGTTTTGGCTGGAGGCCTGTGACCAGTGGAGTGCCACAAGGATCGGTGCTGGGCCCTCTACTTTTTGTCATTTACATAAATGATTTGGATGCGAGCATAAGAGGTACAGTTAGTAAGTTCGCAGATGACACCAAAATTGGAGGTGTAGTGGACAGCGAAGAGGGTTACCTCAGATTACAACAGGATCTGGACCAGATGGGCCAATGGGCTGAGAAGTGGCAGATGGAGTTTAATTCAGATAAATGCGAGGTGCTGCATTTTGGGAAAGCAAATCTTAACTGGACTTATACACTTAATGGTAAGGTCCTAGGGAGTGTTGCTGAACAGAGACCTTGGAGTGCCGGTTCATAGTCTAGATTAGAGTGGTGCTCCTTGAAAGTGGAGTCGCAGGTAAATAGGATAGTGAAGGCGGTGTTTGGTACGCTTTCCTTTATTGGTCAGAGTATTGAGTACAGGAGTTGGGAGGTCATGTTGCAGCTGTACAGGACATTGGTTAGGCCACTGTTGGAATATTGCATGCAATTCTGGTCTCCTTCCTATCGGAAAGATGTTGTGAAATATGAAAGGTTCAAAAAAGATTTACAAGGAATGTTGCCAGGGTTGGAGGATCTGAGCTACAGGGAGAAGCTGAACAGGCTGGGGCTGTTTTCCCTGGAGCGGAGGCTGAGGGGTGACCTTATAGAGGTTTACAAAATTATGAGGGGCATGGATAGGATAAATAGGCAAAATCTTTTCCCTGGGGTTGGGGAGTCCAGAACTAGAAGGCATAGGTTTAGGGTGAGAGCGGAAAGATATAAAACAGACCTAAGGGGCAACATTTTCACGCAGACGGTGGTACTTGTCTGGAATGAGCTGCCAGAGGATGTGGTGGAGGATGGTACAATTGCAACATTTAAGAGGCATTTGGATGGGTATATGAATAGGAGGGGTTTGGAGGGATATGGGCCAGGTGCTGGCAGGTGGGACTAGATTGGGTTGGGATAGCTGGTCGGCATGGACGGGTTGGACCGAAGGGTCTGTTTCCATGCTGTACATCTCTATGACTCTATTAGCATTCAAATGACTTGTAGGTCTATGCCTGCGACACAGGTTACCTTCCTTGTCGTCTACCTCAATATTTCAGCAGCCTATGACACAGCTAACGTCAGCATCCTTCTCCAGCACACCTCCTTGGTCATTAAGCTGGGTGGAATTGCTCTTAACTGGTTCAAGTCTCATCCACCAAATCACATCATTTTTCATCATCCGAATTGTGTGGGAAAGGTTGGATGGATCAGTGATTCTTTACTTGTCTGCCCTTTAAAACTGGCCAAAAAAACATGTGCACACACGTGCAAGAGAGAGACAGAAACTTTTTTTATGGAAGGCAAATCAGGGATACACTGCCAAAGAGTACAACTGTAACTGATACAATAACTGCCTTCGAAAGGGAGCTTGATAAGTCACTGAAGAAAAACGTTTTCTGAACTACAGGGAAAGGATGTGCAAAGCATTAGCAGCGAGTTGATTAGGAGCTGTGATCTCCCTTCACGTGCAGTAACCATTTTATCATTCTCGTGATTCTTCATGCTGCATAAACTCTCATATCTTCACTCTTTGAATTTTCATCCAAGTGCTGACTTTTGTGACATCATCCAAAGGCACGGTGTTAGTTTTCACATGTACATACTACATCTCTCACATCACTTATTCATCCTACATCTCTCCACTTCTCTACCTCATTTTACCTCCTTTGTAACACTCCTCAAAACTTATCTTTTTAACCAAGATTTTGGGCTTTGGAGATATTATTGTCTTATGTGGGTTCGTTTTATACTTAGCTTTATTATGCTTCTGTGAAGCGCCTTTAATTATGTTAGAGACACTGGATAAATGTACAAAGTTAAAAATCACACAACACCAGGTTATAGTCCAACAGGTTTAATTGGAACCTGTTGGACTATAACCTGGTGTTGTGAGATTTTTAACTTTGTACACCCCAGTCCAACACCGGCATCTCCAAATCCGGTTCCAATTACGGTATACAGCTGGAGAAATGTTCCTTCTCAGCCATGTTTTAGGGTCAGAGAATCCTAGGTATTCAGTGAACAAGGTGAGATTAGGGCTGGGTATCACTGCTGTGCATAGACATTAAAATTGTATTTCTAGATGATGTTATTGAATTATTGCTTGTAAATTTGACCAAGCAAAAGATGAATGGGTCAACAATGCTGTGCTGGAAGCACAACTATGAAGTAAAGAAACGATTCAGGATTTTGAAATGTGAAAGAAGTGAAGATATTGTTATAAACCAAATAGTTTCACTGAGATTTTTTAAATGTTCGTGACGTTGCCACTTCTGAAGGAAGTAGCGACAATGCTGAAGTAGAGTAGGTCAATAGTGGCAAGCATAGAACTGAGGAGAGGAACATGCAACAGAGCAGGATGGGAAATATTCAGTAAGGAACTGAAGAGTCCCATAAAGACCACGATCAATTTAATGGGAGTTCAGGACAAAATCCAGAGAAACTCAATATGGAAGATTCATCAGTAAGAGGAGAGAATTGGATTCAGAGGGTGCAAAAGCAACAAAGTAAATAGTATTGATTTTTGAAAAATGTTCTCCCAGTTAAGTCAACAACATTAAGATTCAAGGTGTGACATAGAGATGGGGTGAAAATACATGCAGTACCAGTAAGCTGATCCTGCAAGAACATGAAGACTTCGCAATGAAATAGGTTAAGCCACACACAGATTTTCTTTTATTCACATGTGAGATGCAGATGTTGCTGGCTGGCCAGCATTTATTGACTGTCCCTAGCTGCTCTTGAGAAGGTGGTGGTGAGTTGTCTTCTTGAACCACTGCAGTCCATATCCTGTAGCTTGGCCCATAATGCCCTTAGAGAAGGAATTCCAGGATTTTGATCCAGTGTCAATGAAGGAACAATGATATAGTTCCAAGTTAGGATGGTGAGTGGATTACAGGGGATTTTGCAGGTTGTGGTGCTCCCATGTATTTGCTGCCCTTATCGCTCTTGATGAAAGTGGCTGTGGGTTTGGAAAGTGCAATCTGAGGATCTTTAGCAAAAATCTGTAGTGCATCTTGTAGATAGTAAACACTGCTGCTTCTGAGTGTTGGTGAAGGAGGGAATGCATGTTTTGGATGTGGCACCAATCAAGTGGGCTGTTTTGTCTCAGATGATGTCAAGCTTCCTGAGTGTTGATGGAGCTGCGCCCATGCAGGCAAGTTGGCAGCATTCCATCGCACTCCTGACTTGTGCCTCGTAGATGAAGAATGGGTTTTGGGGAGTCAGTTGAGTTACTCACTGCAGTATTCCTAGCCTTTGACTTGCTCTTGTAGCCACTGTATGTAGGTGGCTAGTGCAGTTGAGTTTCTGGTCACATAATCAAGCTTTTTTCAATGAATTCACAGACACAGTAGTGACTGCTTTACCAGAAATAACAGAGGGATGACTAGGATCTAATGGAGCAAAAGGGTGACAAACGGACAGCCAATTCTGGAGGAGTCAAGTCATGTAGTCTTTTGGCTTTGGTTTATAATTTCTAAAAAGTGTCTCACAATTATTGAAGAAATGAAAAATAGCCCTCAGCAGAATTTCTAGTTACATAATAGTCAGAAAACAGGAAGCCGTTTTCTACCAAACACTGGAGAACAAAATGCAGTAGTTTTATAAGTTAATGTAAATAAGTAATCTTTGATTCTGAAAAGCAGCTTCAAAATGTCTAAACATACTAGCATTGAATTTAGTGACCAAAAGGGGTCTTGGTAGAACACCATCCTGGACCCGTGCAACAAACTTTTGTAAGTTGAAATTTGTTTTCAATTCAGCACATTTTAACGATTTTTGGTGACCAAATGATGTTTCACCAAAGGATTTCCTCTTCCTTTTTAACAATTTGATTGCTTGATCAGAAAGGTTAGAACTATTCATTATGGCGAAACTTTAATGGAAAAATCTGGTGTATGAAGTGAATGGGGTAAATACCTGATGGTGGGCAGCCCGGGGCCCTGCTGCGAACTGAAGAGAAGTAAGAAATACACAAGGGAAAGGCACACAGAGTCAGCAAGAACTCAAGGACAGACTAGAAAACTCAAAGCACAAGCATTAAAACACGGTTCTAATATACTAGTACTTCAGGTCACTAAACACATTACATCAGGTTAAACAAAAAGAAAATCAAAGCTTTCCACAAACCAGAATTTAAGATTTTCTATTCTTACAGGAAATTATTTTTCTCATAAATTAGAAATAAATATTTGATCAGTACCTCAATTCATTAGATGCAATGATATTTAACTTTGCTACACTGTGTTTAATACGATTTCTCAAAGTAACCTGTATTTTTGATACATTTAGAATTTAATGGCTGTGGCATGAAAAATAAAGGCAATGTATGGTAACATTTACCAAATTGGAGATCCTCATTTACCAATTTGGTTGGGGGCTCAGAAGCAATGAGCATTGCATGCACCATTTTAAAAATAACTTGAGCTACCCACTATCAATGTAAATTCACTGGCTTGAACTTGGAACTATTATTAAAAACGATTTTAAAATTGAAGTTCTGTAATGATAGCTTAACTGGCACGGCAGTGATAAATTGGTATGTACAGACAAGGAAGACTCTTTATTTAATCCCAAGATTTCTGAATATCTGATACTGAAGTGATGGTGGCAAAAATTCAACTGGGGTCACAACTCTTATGTAAATAGTCAGGGGAAATAAAGCCAAAACTTCCACCTCTGACCACTGTCAAGCAATCCACTGCTAAAAATTTGCATGTCTGGAAACTGGAATCAGCTGGGCAGAGTTGCACAGTCAAGTAGCAAGGGTTATGGAGAATAGCCAAGTTACCATTAGGTGTCTGGCACGCACAGAACTCCATCATAGCAAGGAAAAGACTCAGGAGAGAACAACAATTGTTAGGATAGAGGCTTCTAAAAATAAAAATCTGCCTTACTAACGTCAGAAGAACCATTGGTAATTTAAAAGGGAGAAAGTGAGGACTGCAGATGCTGAAGATCAGAGCTGATAAATGTGTTGCTGGAAAAGCGCAGCAGGTCAGGCAGCATCCAAGGAGCAGGAGAATCAACGTTTCAGGCATAAGCTCTTCTTCAGCAACACATTTTTCAGCTCTAATTTAAAAGGGAACAGCTTTCAAAAAGATGACCAATTTGGCCATTTCATGAATTTGGATAAGTCACTAAAGCTCTCAATTTCATATTTCAATACAGAAAGAAGAAGTAGGCAAGGATGATCAGATAACAGAGTTCACACACAGATCTCTATTTCTCATATCTTACCCCAGAGTATGACAACAGCTTATTTGTTGCAGATGTTAAATGAACATGAGCAATAGTGAGGGTGTTAAAATTATAAAGATATTAGCAAGCAAAATAAGGAAAACAATTTTCAATAATAAATTAAACCAGAAAACACTTGAGAAACTCAGCAAGTCAAGCAGCATCTGGGAATAGCGGAGTAGTTAATGTTTTGAATCTGATAGAACTCTTCTTCTGAACTACAATTTCATGTTGAATGAGAAGGATAGGTGATAAAGCAATTGTTTCTGTACACAACAGGTGTCAATTTTGTATGACAAACTTCAAAATTTGTGCTCCCATTCTCTCAAAGAAAACACCCATATTTGCAAATTCTACAGTTGATGACAAGTATTTGACATTTGATATATTGGTTGATAATAACACCTTCTGCTTCAGACAAGCAGGATACTGAATAAATAAATTAGATAACTTGATCAATTAGGAAAAGGCAGGAGAGAAATATTCAAACATATGAACTTATCATAAAGGTATTTTTCCAAAAGGATTTTGTGAATGTACTTTTTGCATGTATTCATCCTGGTATTAGAAACTATTTTGAGAACATGCTCAAGGATAAAAGAACCGAAGACCAAAAGAAAAATGCAGCACCACAAGTTAGCAACAGACACAATGCATGAACCTGCAGAAAAACTGTTAGAAATTACGAGATAAACGAAGGTGCAAGGAGTCAGCAGGAAAGTAAGAGCCAGTAGGTGTCAGCAGAAGACAGTGTGCGCACTGCATGAGCAAATTCATTATTAAAATCAAGCAATCACTGGACAGAAGGTAGGTGATTGGTTGTTCATTTACAGGGGTGGGCTAAGTACTAACAGCAAGTGCAATTAGTAATAGATGGCACGGTAGCTAGCACTGCTCCCTCACAGCACCAAGAATCCAACTTCGATCCCAGCCTTTTGTGGAGTTTACGCATTCTTCCTGTGTCTGCATGGGTTGCCCCCAGCTGCTCCAGTTTCATCCCACTGTCCAAAAATGCATAGGTTAGTTTGATTGGCCATGCTAAAATAATTGCTCTGCAATCTCCAGGAATGTGTAGGTGAGGTGTCTTGACCTACAGGCCCTTTCTTTCCTGCTGACTCCTAGATACTAAGAGGTAAATGAAGGAGCTAACACCTTCTCTACAAGCCCATGCATTCTGTCTCTTGCTAACTCGTGGTGCTGTTTTTTTCCTAGGTCTTTGGTACCACAATCCTTGAGTTTGCTCGCTCTGGCACTAATGGGTTCTCAAAATAGTTTCTAAGATCAGGATGAGTACATCATGTTTTTGCGAAAAGTACATTCACAAGATCCTTTTGGAAAAATACCTTTATAAGTAGTAGTTCAGATATGGGGGATGGGGATGGTGTTTAGCAGAGGTGGATCTGATGGGATGCTCTTTGGAGGGCTGGTGCAGACTTACTGAGTGAAATAGCCTCTTTTTGCACTGTAGGGATTTTATGATTGTTATGAATAATGATCATTAACAGTTTAGATCCAGCTGCATTCAATAAATCTGATAGTTTAAGTAAGGTACTAATTAGATTTGAAAAGGTAAAATGTAGATTTTAAGATTAAAGAATGGGCAGCTGAGACCTCTTGCTTATAACTATGTGGAACTTCATGACAATGAGATGGTGTGCATCTTTGAACGTCTTCAGCTGTTTGAGTTGGAGCTTAATATTTCTGAACTTTGCCCAGTGAGAAGCACCGTAGTGAGCTAGGGAGAATGAGGGGTTCCTGGATCATACATTCCATAAGGTGGTCAACCCAGAGATAAAAAGAGTTCAAGACAGTAAATGGGTAGCCACCTGGAAGAGTGCGAATTGACAGCAAGTGCAGGATTCTTCAATGTGTATGTCACAAAGCTTCACTCATTAGTGGAAACTGCTGTGAATGACAAAACCTTGAAGAGATGCAGTTCAGATCACAGCACCAATGGGAAAAGACTGAAGGGAACAACACAGAGCAGAAATGCAGACATTATAGGAAATTTCATTGCTGGGACATTTCTGTAATCATCCCAGATCCAAATGGCATGCAACCTCTGTGGTGCGAGGATAAAGAACACCATATGGAGGGTACAGAATACTTGGCAGTAGGGATAGCATAAAAGGTTGCATATGTCAGTGGTAATGACTGAGGAGATGGAAATGTGTTGCTGGAAAAGCGCAGCAGGTCAGGCAGCATCTAGGGAACAGGAGAATCGACGTTTCGGGCATTAGCCCTTCTTCAGGAATGAGGAAAGGGCTCATGCCTGAAGAAGGGCTAATGCCCGAAACGTCGATTCTCCTGTTCCCTAGATGCTGCCTGACCTGCTGCGCTTTTCCAGCAACACATTTCCATCTCTGATCTCCAGCATCTGCAGACCTCACTTTCTCCGTAATGACTGAGGAGCCAAAAGGTATTCAAGGCCCTATAGGGAAATTTTCACAAGTATGATCTCAAAGGTCGGACTTTGTGAACTTCTCCCAGTGTTGCACATTATCTAAAAGGACGAGGAATAAAGATAGAAAGGGATCATAGCTTGATATACATTGTGGGAAGCAGGTCTTCAGATTCTTGTGACTTTGGTACTAGGGCAGAACATGCATATTCAAAAGGGATTAGGATTAATGTCCTCATGGGGAGGCTTGCAAGTTTAGTTGGAGGCTTTAAAGAAAGTGATCTTATCCTGCCATTGTTCCTGGTGTAACACGTGACTGTCAGTGACGGGGGTTGTCTTGAGTGGCATGTGACTGTGGGGGAGTGGCCAAAGTAACTGTAAGCATGGCCGACTGACCTATATAAAGGGGATGTGCTTTGTTGAGTGCCTCACTTTGACTCAACCCCGCATGCCTGCCGGGGTTGGGGGTGGGTCACCTTGCGTGTACAAGCTTTAATAAGCTTTAACTGTTTCCTTTGTTCAGAGTGTGTGTTTTGCTTCAACCCCGTAAGCTCTGCAAGATGCATGTTAAAGCTTCCTCCAGAAAGCCTGTACTGTACTGTGTTTAATAAATTTGGTTGCTTGTTCACAAAAGTTGGTGGTTGCAGTTGCATCAAGTGTGTAAGAACCTCAAGAGTAATAGAACTTAACAGTACCTCATGAAAGAATGGTTAACAAAACTGAAGCTCGTGGAATAGGAGGGTCAGTGTCAATTTGGAGATAAAACAAAGTCAGAAAACATGGTAATTTTTTAAATACAGTTTTACAGTTCTAAAGAAGGGTCACTGGACTCAAAACATTAATTCTGCTTTCTTTCCACAGATACTGCCAAATCGGAGCTTCCCTCGTAATTTTCTGTTACAGAAAACGTTTTAAAAGTTATGCATAGACTGAGTACCATCACTCAAACCATTTTCCAAACGTGAAAAGGTTTTAAAATTACCAATTTTCTAACATTTCAACAGACATTTTAGAATGATTTAATTCTGGTGACTTAGCTGGGAGAAATGCTTAAACATGGCACTGAGTGAGAAGGCACAACAAAAGTTCAAGGAGAAAGTGAGGTCTGCAGATGCTGGAGATCAAAGTTGAAACTTTATTGCTGGAACAGCACAGCAGGTCAGGCAGCATCCAGGGAACAGGAGATTCGACGTTTCGGGCACAGGCCCTTCTTCAGGAAGAAGGGCCTGTGCCCGAAACGTCGAATCTCCTGTTCCCTGGATGCTGCCTGACCTGCTGTGCTGTTCCAGCAATAAAGTTTCAACAACAAAAGTTCAATCAACATGGAGTTGGAGCAATAAGCACACTGGAAGATCAATGAACGGTTCGAGCTGCTAAGATTTTACACAGCACCTATTATGCAGGAAAGTCTTCCCTCGTGCAACACAAAATAGGAGACAAAATTAACGCTGAATCAAAATGAAGGGTTATCAAATTAAGTGACCTAGGGCTTTGCTAAAAAGAAGAGAGGGCAAATCAAATTAAAGGAGGAAATTCCAGCACTTCTGATCGAAATAGATAGGAGCCACCATTTCCAAAGGAATTAAGGGACAGAAAAGAGTCCAGAGTTGGAGTAATGTAGTTCTGGGCAAGTTATGGAGTTAGTGAAGGTTAGAGAAGTGAACCAGCATTTAATAAAATGCCGGAGCAGAAATAGGTCACTCGGCCCATTGAGTCTGTTCTGTTCTACCATGCAATAAGATCACAGCTGATCTGATAGTCCTCAACTTCACTCCTGTCAATTCCCCCTAACCTTTAACTCCCTTAC
>NW_025211864.1:0-25000 GCF_004010195.1 Chiloscyllium plagiosum
ATATGCACCATATCCATTGCTCTACCTTCATCAATGCGTTTTTGTCACATTGTCAAAAAATTCAATAAGGCTTCTGAGGCATGACATGCCCTTTACAAAGCCATGCCAACTACCTCTAATCAAGCTATGCTTTTTCAAATCATCATAAATCCTGTCTCTCAGAATCCTCTCCAATAATTTGCCCAACAAAGACGCAAGACTGACCGGTCTCTAATTCTCAGGGTTATCCCTACTCCCTTTCTTGAACAGGGGAATAATATTTGCCACCCTCCAATCATGTGGTACTGCTCCAGTGGAGAATGAGGATGCAAAGATCATCGCCAACGGGGCAGCAATCTCTTCTCTCACTTACCGTAGTAATCTTGAATATATCCCGTCTGGGGATACATAGCAATAAAGAAAATTTTCTTGAACATCTTTAACAAATTTTCATCATCTAAACCTTTATCAGCATGAGAGTCCCCATCAACGTTTGGAAAATTAAATCCTCTACTATTACGACATTATTCTTACATATATTTGAGATCTTACTTCATATTTGCTTCTCAATTTCCCTGACTATTTGGGGGGGGTCCTATAGTACAATCTATCAACCCAATCATCCCATCCTTATTTCTAATTTCAACATATATTTTCTCTAAATAATCCCTCAGATACAGTAGTAAAGTTTTCCTGAATCAAAAATACCATTCCCCTCCTCTCTTGACAGTCTTTCTATCCTTCTTATAAAATCTAAAATCTGGAACATTGAGCTACCAGTCCTGACCTTCCTTTAGTCAAGTTTCTGTAATAGCCAAGATGTCCCAGTCCCATATTCCCATACATCCCCTGATTTCGTAAGGCTGAGGATCTGAAACCTGAATACAGGCTGAGGTAACCAACTGTTGTCAGGAACAACCACATGCTCTTACTAACTTAGGTGGCAATAAAATGGCTTCTCAATGCAAATAATATGACAAAATGGCTTTCGAGGCTGCAAATCGACAATTCTGTTAAAAGCTGTATAAAATGACTTTTAACCCTGCTCTAGCTGCATAACTGACTAACCACAGTCTGCCTCAACAAAGATTAGCAGACAATGCTTCCTTTATAGCAAGAAATAGCTAGACTGGATAAGACATTACTGGCCATCCTAAGTGACCTTCAAGTGTAGGTGCAAAGACTCGGTTGGTGAGATAAGGGTGGCTTGAGCGTTGGAAAACAAAAGTTGGTTCCTAGGAAGTATCATTGGGATGAGTTGCTGTTAATAAATCTATTTTGTTAATTGATTGGTCGTTGTCTGAATGTACTATACCTTAACTATGAAAATGTCTTTGCTTTAAGCCATGTGCGCAGCTCCTCTGAGGAACACGGAAGTGTATAAACTGGACGATCTGTGCCCAGCCGTATGAAGAAAATAAAGATTGAAGTCTTAAAGAACCAGACCGATTATGAGTTCTTACTGACCAATCACTGAACAGAGAGACCACCACCCCCTCCTCACCCACCCCTGGGGGGTCCAATTCTTCAAGGCCTCTTGCATTGAAATAAAATGCAGTTTAATCCTTCAGAGTTATTTCACTCTTTGACTTGCTCTTGTCTCTCTTTTCTAGTCAACTTGTTCTTTTGTGATTCAGAACCATTCTCATCTTCTTTGTATTTTCACTGTTACTTAGGAAACCCCCACCATCCCCACTCTAAAAGGTTTACAGGTTCCCAAAATAGAACTAGCAAATATCCCTGCCAGGATATCTGTCCTCTTCCAGTTCAGATGAAACCCATTCTTTCTGTACAGATACTTTCTGTCTCAGAAGAGATCACAATGATCCAAGAAACTAAATCCTTGCACCATCTCTTCAGCTATTGATTTATCTCCCCTCATTAGAACTTGCCACCGGAAGTAAACCAGAGATTACTTTTGTTTTTTTTAAAACCTTCTACTTAATCTCTCATTCACTCCGCAAAGCCATAACCCTTTCTTTAATTATGTTGTTCTTACCAATGTGTACAACAACTTCCAGTTTCTCACTGTTCCCCTCGTCAATGTACTAGAAACATTTTGAGATATCCAGGGAAGCAACACACCATCCTAGATTCATGCTTACTGCCACAGAATCTACTATCTGTACCCCTGACAGGAGGGACCCCATAACAATTATTATTTTAAATCCTAATAATTCTTTTCAAAAAAGATCAAAACAACTTAAAGAATTCTGGCTACATCTCCAATTGCAGCCGTAAAATGCTAAAAATTTGTTCTGAGATCCCCCTCTGGATAACAGTTAATAGTTTACATACTATCGCCAAGAAAAAATTGATTTTACCCAGTTCCTAGTTCTCACAAATAAAAATACAGACCTATTTCTAAAAGTAGTTGCGACCACAAACTAAAGGCCAGGCACATGCCCACCAGAATACTGCACTAAATTCAGTCACAAATAGGCCATTCAGTTGCTAGAAATGTGAACAGCGCAGATGTGGTAATAAACTGCAGTGGTGTAACTTATGAGAAAACAGGTGGCAACTTTTGGTAGTATGAATGTGAGACACTTAATTTGACCAGCACACAGCGAGGAGGACAGTCTCACGAGATACAAGAAGCATACTAAATACTGCAAACTTGAAGCATCCAAGCTCATGTTCTTCTGAATAAATTTCACCTAAATTGATTGTTTCAATATTATTCCAACTGACAAAATGTCAAGAATATAAAAGTGGTACAATTACACATCCATTACAATTCTGGATATTCACAAAAGCCTTTTCAAAAATAAGCCTATAAAATAAAACATTGTAATGTATATTGGGGTAAACAATCCATCAGAGCCCTGCAAGAGAAAGTGGAAATGATGTAATTTCCATAATGCACTCCCTTTAAGATGAGCAGAAATAAAAAGTCTTTTACTACATTATTCAGGCTAAAACTATGTTATCGACCAGAGCCCCTCAAAATATAGTAGGGTTGCCTAAACCCAACATTTTTTCTTTTTTCAAAAGTAAATGAAGGTGTTGTGTTCCAGATGCAATTCAATTGGTCAAATTACTCAGCATTGAGCAAAGCACTAATTTATTCAAATAGTATAGGTAAAATACAACAAAAGAAAGAGGAACGTGGAATAACTTAACTCTATTGAAAAACTTCATAGAGTAACAGATTATTTTATTAACCAACAGTAACTATCCCAATATAGTAACATCCCATAAACACACCCATGGCAAAAGACAATTCTGAGAGGAAATGCAGGAGAGGAAGAGGGAAAGCAGCCGGGAGGGATTCACTGCCGTCCAACCCTGCTAAGACCCAAGCAACAATTGCCAAAAGCTTTAAATATCCTGGATCTGAGCATGACAAACCCAGTCAAGACTGCTTCCAAAAAAAAAACCCCAAGGCTTCACAAGTTGTTCATCTTCTCAAACTGCTTGGCATCTGTCCCCCAAATCTCAAAGAACCCAGAACAAAACACACCTCAAAGTCACAGCATCATCCTCACAACCACTACATCAAATATATTATCCATAAAACAAGATAAAGGCAATCCGATGATGAGATTGCTACACAATTTTTGATTGAACATTTCAACCATTTTCCAAATGAAAACAAATTTTTTAAACCTTCAGAATCCTCTAAATGAGAATTTTATAAAAGTACATGCTCTAAGCTCACTACATTCACTTGCAAGCATAATCAAACCGAAAGACCAACATGACAGATGTGACAAAATTGCTAAAGAATCAATGCAGCTGATAATATGCACAACTCAGTTCAAATAAGTCTGATTTTCATTTGAATGTTACTTTTAAGAAATCCCAGATCCTTTTCCAGGAGTTATTATAGACATGACATGAAACTGAACACGGACAATCTCAACCTTTCAGCCCCAAAAATCATGTTTTTGCATATATTCAGCATACTCCTTCTCACTCACAACATGCTACACAGTCAGTTCTGATATTATACAATAATTCCATTCTCATATTATCACGAGTTATAAGAAAATCACGCAATAGCCACGCCATTTAAAACGGAGGCTGAAATCACATAATAGCCAATACAGGCAAGCAAAGTTCATGTTCTACAAACAGTCGCCTTAATTTTTCACTCTACAAATTGGGGTTTTATTTAATGATACCTTATAATGGGGTTGCAAGGTGAAGGAGACCATTCTGCCCATCATGTTTGCACCATTCTTTGAATGATCATGACTTTATGTCGTTCCCCCACCCTTGCCTCTGCATTATTTTTATTTAAAAAGATGATCTGATGTCCTCCTAGATATCCCAATTGAACTTGGCTTCAAAGCACTTCGACACAATCCATTTGTTCTGTGAAAAAGGTTTTTCTCACATTTAACTTCTTTTGAAAATCACATTAAATCTATATAATCTTGTTCTTGATTATTTTATGAATGGGACGTTTCTCCCCATCTATTCGGTCTAAACACAAAAAACAAAAAATTTAGGACTAGGCCAGACCCATGAAACTCATTCTGCCATTCAACATGATTGCAGTAGATCCTTTGTACCGTCATACTCCTCACACCTCACCTCCACCATCCACTCCCCGCAGCCCCCCCCAAAGCACAACAGGTCAGGCAGCATTCAAAGAGAAGAATTGACCTTTCGGGCATAAACCCTTCATCAGGAATTCCTGAAAAGGCTTATGCCCAAAACGTCGACTCTCCTGCTCCTCGGTTGCTGCCTGGCCGGCTATGTTTTCCCAGTGCCACACTTTTCAACCCTGATCTCCAGCATCTCCTGTCCTCGCTTACTCCTATTAATCTTGAGATCCAGGTAATGTTCTGGTGACCTGGGTTTGAATCTGCAATATCAGAGATGGTGAAATGTGAATTCAATCAAAATCTGGAATTAAGAATCTAATGATGACCATGAAACCATTGTGGACCATCAGGAAACCCCAACTGGTTCACTAATATCATTTTAGGAAGGAAACTACTGTCCTTACCTGGTCTGGCCTACATGCGACTCCAGACCAACAGCCATATGGTTGACTCTCAAATGCCCTATGGACATTTCGGGATGGGCACGACATGCTGGTCTAGCCAGTGATGGCCACATTCCGTGAATAAACAAAAAAAAATCAGAGGGTAAGGATGATGCAAGCTGAACTTTGTTCCACTCTCTTCCCCACTCAACATCTGAGCCTCCTGTCCATTGCTCATACCTCAAATTTGCACTCAGATCACAAAGTCAGAGGTATTAAAATGAGTTCACACTAGGAAAAGGTTTGAGAAACACAAGCATATATCACACTACATCATTAATTACTTCACTTAACCACTTGCACTCCCTGTCTGGAAGGAGGAGAAGAAATCTGGGCCCCAAATCTAATCTTTCGTCTTGACAGCATATGTTCCTGGTGACTGACCAATATAAATGTTTCAAGGTCAAGATTCATGATTTTTTTTTTTACTGTCACTTGCATTTTACAGTGAATAATAAAGCAAAATGCAGTGAAACCGTTTGAACAGTCAGCACAATCCAGTACCATTTTGAATAGTTTAAGAATAAAACATATATGGAATGATTTGTGTGGTTGTGAATAGAGCTCCTGAAAAATACTGGAGCTTCACTCTGCCCCTGTGGGCAATTTTTGTCTGAAAAATCAATATTAAAAAAATGTGGTAGAACATGAGGATTTGAGCTATAAAGAGAATTGAATAGGCTGGGGCTGTTTTCCCTGGATCGACAGAGGTTGAGGGGTGACATTATAGAGGCTTATGAAATGAGGGGTATGGATAGGATAAATAAAAAAGGTATTTTCCCTGGGGTGGGGCAGTCCAGAATAAGATAGCATAGGTTTAGGGTGTGAGGGGAAAGATATAAAAGGGACCTAAGGAGCAACTTTTTCACACAGAGGTGGTGCGTGTACTGAATGAGCTGCCAGAGGAAAATGATAGAGGCTGGTACAATTGTAGCAATTAAAAGCCATCTGGATGGGTATATGAATAGGAAGTGTTTAGAGGGAGATGGACCAAGTGCTGGCAAATGGGACTAGATTAGATTAGGATATCTGATCAGCATGGACAAGTTGGACTGAAGGGTTTGTTTCCATGCTGTACATCTCTATGGCTCTATGTGGAACAAACTGCCTCCCAAATGTCTATGTGTCATGTCAGGAATGTGGCAGAATACTCTGCTCTTGCCTGGATGAGCACAGCACCAACAACACTCAATGAGCTTGATACCATTCAGGACATAGTAGCTGCTTAATTGGGACCCCAAACACTACCTTCTACTTCACTCCCTTCACAACTGACACAGCAGTAGCAGCGTGTACTGTTGTACTGGAGCAATTCATCAAGTTTCCGCTGCAACATCTTTCAAATCCACAAACTCTATTACCCAGAAGAACAAGGACAGCACAGGCATGGAACATCATCATCTGCAAGTTCCCCTCTAAAACACACACCATCCTGACTTGGAACCGTACCACTGTTCCTTCACGGTCATTGGGTCAAACTCCTGGAAATCCCTTCCATTTAGCATTATGGATGACCCTGCACCCCAAGGTCTGGAGCACTTTAAGAAGGCAGCCCACTAGCGCATTCTCCAGGGCAATTAGGAATAAGCAATAATGCTGCCCTAGTCAACAATATTAATAACCCATAAACTTTTTTTCTTAAAAAGTCAGAAGCTCTCTCATAATTCACAAAGGAGGCGTACATTTGCGGCTGCTGCTATATTTCTTTCAATTAACACTCAGCATTAGTCAGTTGGACAGTCAGAACTTCATTCCTGCTGAAAAACTACATTCTATCAAAGCTGTTTTGTCAACCAACAACACACTATCTCATATCGGAGAAAATGTTATTCCTCTTTACATTGATATTCTTGCAAATAAACTGATGAATGCAAGTCAAGAAGAACAAAATGAGTCCTTTTTCAGCATCACTGCCGTAGCTTCTCCAATTCCACAACCTTTTTTAAAGCCAAATTGATCACAGCTACATATTAACTGCTTTGGGCTCTTTAACAAAACTTTGAACGCATGTGTAATCAAAATCATTGTTTAGAGCAGAGTGGTGCTGGAAAAGCAAAGCAGCATCCGAGCAGGAAAAATCGACATTTCAGGTAAAAGCCCTTCATCTGGAATAGAGGCAGAAAGCCTCCAGGGTGGAGATATAAACGGGTGGGGGAGGTGGGCAGCTGGGGAGAAGGTAGCGAACTCTTTATCCTAAAACCATTACCTCTAGTTCTAAGTTGCCTCACGTGAAAATAAAAATCTTATGTCTCCTTTGTCAATCCCTTTCAGCATCTGATAAAACTCAATTAGATACCGTTTTATTCTTCTAAACTCCATGGTGTGTGGCACTGGGGTCGAGAAAAGGTAAAAAAATAACAACACCAGGTTATAGTTCAAGAGGTTTATTTGAAAGTACCACCTTTCAGCGGAGATCCAAGACGGCGACGACCCAGTAGGTCCGAGTCTGTAGTGCTCGGGCAAAGTGGGGCACCCACCTTCACCTCACCTTTTAAACCATTCAAGATAGCTTTTGCCCAGCACTCAGTCATTTTGCATCAAACTTTAGCCGTTTGGCGCTTTTTAAAAAAAAAATGACTAAGGGTAAATACTCCCGCAGCTTGCAACAGGCAGGGTGCCCTGTCTCAACCCTCTCATAGCAGCAGGGACGTCCGCGACCGCCTCAGGGGGCTTCCCTGTGGAGGTGAGCCTGATTTCAGAGATTGTCAAACTCTAGGAAAAGATCGATACGTCCATTGAGGAGGCCTGGTCCAGGTGGGAGTCGATCTTGGTCATGCTGCAGAAGCATGACCGAGAGATCGATAAACTCGGGCAGCGTGTTGGAGGGGCGGAGCAAAGGGCTACGGCCTCAGAGATTGCTGCTGAGTAATCCATGGGTCAGGTCCAGACTCTGAAGTGCCGTCTCCGGATCCTGGAGGAGCACATCGACGAGCTCGAAAATCAAGGTCGTCGGAAACATATTCGGTTGTTGGGCCTTCCCAAAAGGGAGGAGGAAGGCAAGCTTGTGGATTTTTTGGAGCAATGGCTCTGACAATTATTGAAGTTGGAGTCAGAGCTGGGCCGGGTGTGGGTGGAGCAGACCCACCGGGTTTGCTGCACGCAGGCCCAGGTCGGACCAGCGCCCCAGCCCAGTTCTAATCCGACTTCAATGTTCTAACGAAAAACAAATACTCCTAGAGGCCTCCAGAGTCCTGGGGAAGGATCCCCATGCCATGATGTACAAGGGCTCCAAGATAATGCTATTTCAGGACTTGTCTCCAGTCGTGATCCGCAAGAGGAGGGCATTCGACGAGGCAAAGCAGCGTTTGAGAGACTTAAGTAGTCAATACTCTACGCAATATCCGGCAATGCTGCACTTCAGCCGTGGAGGATCCGTATATAACTCTGTATCACCGGAGTAAGTAAAAGAATTCCTAGATGCTGTCAAATAGACTCCGGGACTTGAACTGTATGGATAACAACTTTATTTTGCCACCCGCCCCCTTTGTTTACCCTTCTTTCTTTCTCCATCTCTCTTTTACACACCTTTCCCTGGGGGTGGGGGAGCTTGTTCTTTATTCTTTCTTTGGTCTCCTTTTTATAGCTCATGCTGCTTATCGGATTTGTGGGGGAAGTTTTTTTTGAGTTTCTTTGAGTGGGGTTTTCTTTATTTTTTCTTATTTAGTTGTCTAATACTTGCTGGGATTGTAATTTTGTAACTTTATATATTTCTATTTTGTATTGTTTTATTAAACGTATCTAGGTGATGGTGTGGGGGAAGGGGTGGGTCACTCACTTTTAACTCCTGTTTTATAAGACACTTGAATTTATTTACTCCATTTTGTAATGCCTGGGCCGAGGGCAGGGCCTTAGCTGGGAGAGGTTATGGTGGGGTTATTGGTAGGTAGCAGGGCCTCCTGGGAGCAAGGGGGAAAAGTCTCCTTTCAAATATATTTTGTGCTTTTATTTTTACTTACGAGTAGTTCTTAATTGTGTTGATTGAATTGTTTTAAAGAGTTTTTTTATATGTGAATTTTCTATGGTCTTTTTTCAATGTCTTTTGGGTGGGGTTCTTCCTCCTGGGGAGGGGTGTCTCAAGACTGCCTGCACGACCATGGCTAGCCATTCACTTAGGTGGTGCACCTGGAATGTCAAGAAGAGCCATTCGCCAATCAAAAGGAAAAAGATATTACCAAATCTTAAAAAAGGGTTGATGTAGCTCTTTTACAGAAGACACATCTACTGGATAAGGAGCACTCAAAGCTACAACAGGGTGGGTTTAGCCAGGTGTTCTTTTTGTCTTTCAGCTCAAAAAGTAGGGGAGTAGCCATTCTTATTTCAGAAGAATCTTCCTTTCCAAATATTAAGCCAGATAAAAGATGAGTCTGGACAGTACATATTGATCAAAGCCCTAATATACAGAGAGGAATATGGGATTTTGAATCTTTATTGTCCCACAGCACACTGTTTTAAATTTGTAACAGAAGCGTTCTCTAAGTTAATGGCTTTCGGGTTCCACCATACAATTATATGGGGAGATTTTAATTGTATTATTGACCCAGACACGGATAGGATACCTCGGAGCACAGCCGAAATCTAGGCAGCTGGCGGATCTGAATAAGGAGCTAGGACTAGATGTGTGGAGGTGTCTTCATCCCCAGGGTAGAGACTTTACTTTTTATGCCAACCCACATAAGTGCCACACCAGAATTTATATGTTTTTTGCCCCCTCGATCCTTTTCAATTCGATACTGTCTTGTAAAATAGATAATATAACTATTTCTGATCATGCCGCAGTATATATATGGAAGTCAAGACTACGGATGATGGGATAGGCCCCCGACACTGGCGTATGGATCCCTTCTTATTGAAGGATAGCAAATTTATGAAGTATTTTTTTGCAGGAATTCAAAACCTTCTGGGATATCAACTCAGGTACGACTAGTAACACTTCGATGATGTGGGAGACCACCAAGGCATACGCGCAAGGCTTGATTATTGCATATTCTGCGACCCGGAAAAGACAAAAGGCTCGCCTCAAGGCAGCTGAAATTCCGTATGTTGATAGGTCCTCCATTACGAAGTTACAGAGAATCACAGCCCTTAGGGCAGCCTTGAATACCACACTTACTCAAACAGCAAAGAGGGAAATATTATTCACGAAGCAGAGATTATTTGAATATGGTGACAAGCCTGGCAGGTACCTAGCATACTTTGCCAGAAAGAAAAAGCTCCCAAAGCCATTATGTCCTTTACAGAAAGTGCTAGTACCCTAACTTGTGATCGTAAAAAGATCAATACAGTCTTTAGAAAGTTCTATTTTGAATTATATATGTCACAGGACTGTGAGGATAGAACTGGGAAGATAGAGTCTTCCTTTAAAAATCTGGTCCTTCTGGGCCTAACCTCAGAGCAGGTGTTGATCTGCCCCCTTGATAACCCAGGAAGTACAGGACGTGGTTAGACAGCTTCAGTGTGGCAAAGCACCTGGGCCAGACGAATTCCTGGTTGAGTTCTATAAAGAATTTATTGGGGAACTGGCCGGGCCACTCATAAATACATACAATTACTCATACAGTCAGGGCTGCCTCCCACCTTCGTGAGAGAAGCAAACATTTCTCTCATTCTTGTTGTTTTTTTTTCTTTTTTTCTTATTTATTTAATTTGATATTGGTGTTGTTATCATATTGTAAAGTGGAATACACTAGTTTGTATTATTGCTGTAATTTTGTAAAAAATCTTTAAAATTTTCTTTTTCAATAAAAATAACTATGTAAAAGAAAGAAAGTGCCACCTTTCGGCATGCTCCTCCTTCGTCAGATAGGTAGTGGGCCACATACACAGGACATTCACCAGAAGATCAGAGACCTTGACCGCTGGAGTGCTCCCCCACCAGGAGAGGGCATGCCTGTCTGGCAATTGCTGCACTTTGTCCGTTTATCTGTTGTCGTAGTATCTTCATGGTTTCACCAATATACCATGTCCTGGACCATCCCTGCCTGCAGCATAGGAGATAGACAAAATTGGCTGACTCACATGAGTACCCGCTACACGCGTGGTGGGTGGTGTCCCCATCTGTAATGGTCGTATCCATGTCGACACTCACAGGTCTTGTAATGGTTGCCATGACAGGGTTGTATGGTGTTGTGGTCAATGTTGTCCTGAAGGCTGAGTAATTTGCTGTGAATAACGATCTGTTTAAGGTTTGGCAGTTGCTTAAAAGGAGAGAAGTGAAGGCATAGGGAAGATCTTGGCGAGGTGCTCATCCTCATTGATAATGTGTAACAGAAGAACATGGCGTAGTTTCCGCACTCCTGGGAAGTACTGGACAACAAAGGATATCCTATCAGTCACATCCTGTGTCTGACTCCCGAGGTGGTCATTACGGTTTTTCACTGTGGCACACTGAAACTGATGATCGATGAGTTGAACATCGTATCCCATTTTTATGAGGGCTTCCTTTAGCCCTTTCGGTGTCTGTCGCATTCCTCCTCATCTTATCAGATCCTGTGTATGCATAGGGCTTGCCCATAGGGGATGGCTGCTTTAATATGTTTAGGGTAGAAGCCCAAGAAGTGCAGCATCATGGGCTTGCGGTAGAATGAGATACTGAGGTTCCATTCTTGATGGAGATGCATGTGGCCAAGAAACTAGCCTGAAGAACATTCCTGAAGAAGGGCCTGTGCCCGAAACGTCGAATCTCCTGTTCCCTGGATGCTGCCTGACCTGCTGTGCTGTTCCAGCAATAAAGTTTCAACTTTGATCTCCAGCATCTGCAGACCTCACTTTCTCCAAGAAACTAGCCATCCAGGTTTGTCTAATACATCGCATCAGTTGTGTGACACATTGATCTTTTACTTATAAATGCTGTGCCCTATGTATCCTACCCCACTAGCTACCTAATGAAGTTAAAATCTTAAAAGTTGAATCAATAATGTGATCAGTCCCAATTTGGGAAGAAACATTTACTTTTAATAGACTTTGAATCCACTGTACACAGACAGAAAGGCTTTCAGGTAAGCCACAGTCTCAGAATTCTGCAAACCTTAAGACATAATGAAAGGCTATTTGAAATCAGCTATGATGATCACACTGTTCTAACTGACAATTTGCCAAAAGATGGATAGACCCGTTCTGATGATCAAAATGAGGTTATCAACCCCAAAGACAACTAGCAAAAGTGCAACTAAAGTCAAATATTTCCCAGAAGGGGTTAATCAATGGAGAAATGTGACTACTATTAATAGGGTGAGAAAGCCACTGTAAAACAAATTAACTCATTGAATGTTTAGGGTGACAGGCAAGAGGATCTGTTGATTGGGAAGATTAAATGCAACTATGAAAGATAAAAAATGAAGTGTAAGCTTGAACAGCAGCTCTGGGAGTGAACATGTTCCTAGAAGCAGATCACAAACTGTTGAAAGGAATCCTATTACAGGAGGGGGAGATCAGACAGTGTTAACCCAGAAAGAGATACAAGACTAGATAGAAGGTATTGCTCAGCAAAGTTAAGGAATATAATATAGACCAGGTATGTCAGCAAGTGCAAAGGCCTTTGAGATCAGGAAGTCTTAGTGGTGATGAACAAATTAAAAGACAAGCTAATAAAAATTACTGAACAATGAACTGTCTCCTGATGGGACTTAAAAGGCTAGTGGAACAAGGTTTTGAACAAAATCTGGAGACCAAGATGAGAAATTTGAGCAATGGTTATAGAGTGCTATTTTGAACATTTTCTTAGCATTATTAGCAACAATAATTCATCTGTTATTAAAACTGCAATTCTGCAGGCAAATCAGCTCAAAGGTAGCATTCTTTCCACCCCTTCCCCATCCAAACCACAGCACCAAGCTGCCAAACACAAAGAGGACACTGAAAGGTAACTAGATACATACGTGATCTAAGCAATGCCTCTACATTTCAGGATCTTCAGTATTAAAACTGGTAATACCCAATTAAAGTAGATTCTGCCAAGTTTTACTGGAGGGCAGCTTTCAGACACCTTTGTGATAAATACACATTTGTTTGTTGTATCTTGTATTCTGGCTTTTAAAGAAAATGGATATTCTAACATAAGAATTTATCTTTGCAGCATTAAATAATCTCTCAAAATGATTCACCAATGATTAGCCAATTATTTAGCGCAGAGTGGGATAAAGTACCAATTTACCAAAGGGATACCAAAAAAGTGTAAACTTAAAACTTAAGATCCTCTGTTCTGATCCTCTAGTTTTGGCTGGCATAAAAATATTAATGTATTTGAGCCTATGGTTATTGTTAGAGATTATATAATTTTCTCTTTAAGTTTACAAATGTTTAACAAATATATTGACTGGTCAATATGGTCAGTGATGATGGTCTTCCTCTCCAATTTTTAAAATGTCATTCCACTTTGTGCTCATCATGGAATGCAAGGAAGAAAAAATGTTTGCACTAATTTATACAGCACATTCTCAGGATGTCCTAACCATTAATAAATAACTTCTGATGTGCTGCCACTGATTTAATGTAGGCAAATTAAGTAGCCAGTTTGCACATAGCAAGGTCCCACAGACATCAATTAATCTATTTGAGGTCACAACACAAGACAAACTCATCTGCTACTCTTTGAACAGTGTATAGATTTCTTATACCTGTATTAAGACTATTTCTGATTCAAAAGGCAACATATCTGGCAATAATCCAAGTATACTGCACTAAACTGAAAGTCTAGATTGTGCACACAAATCTCCAGGATGGAGCTTCAACCTTGAGGTAAGAACATCTCACTGAACCAAGAGCAACCATTGAGATGTGTTCTGACAAACAGCAAAACTCACCACTGAATAACTTTGATGGGCAATCAGTTCCAAAAAAGTCAAGTGTAATGAAGTATCTTTCAAACTGCTCCAATGCACTCGTAAGCAAGGCCAGCCATGAAACAGGCATGGGTATTATTCATTGTTGAACTGCTTGTGGCTAGCCCTGCACACCAGTCTCCAGAATATAAGTTGTGCTGGTGATGGCAGTGGTGTTTCACAGACGGTAGAGAACTCGGGAAATTTTCCACAAACAAAAATAAAAACTTCATTTGAAATTATTCATAATCAAAATTCTCCACAGCAATTCATCTAGGTTATTTCATGAGAACCAAAGGGCAGGAGGTGAATGGAAACACCATAACCTGCAAGTTCCTCTTCCTGGAAACTAGATCACTATCTGAAAAGGAATAATGTACAGGGCAAAGCATAGCTAACCAGGCTTGTGGCACTAGGCAAACTGCTCCTTCAGATAGCAAGCACAGAGATGGCATACTGTCCTCTTCTTTGCTAGAACGGTTTTGAGAACAGCAGTAAAGGATTTTGTTGCAAATGCTCTACAAAGCACTGTTAAGTATACAGCGAATTGGGAATGGGGTTGAAAAATGCATCTTTTATTACAAGTCTGAGATGGTCACTTTGATACACTGTCTTCCCACCAGAAAGCATGGTATAAATTATTAGTCTTTTCACGCATTAATCGTTAATAACAAGGTAGCTGTCATATTTAAGTTGAACTTGCATTCAAATTTACATCAAGATTTAAACAGATTAAGAAAAGTAAATTCTTCATTTCAATCCTAGCCCTTAAGTTTTTAAAATGTTCTCCTTACTCAAAATGTCACAATCTGAACAATACTGAATTAGGTCAAAGAAACTTAGGCACTTACTTGGCAACCAATTTTTTTCCAGAAAGGTAGTAGGCAAAATAAATTTGGCCTTCATTCACATTGAAATATATGCCAACTTTTTTTTTTAAGCATTTCTATTTCTGAATTCTTTGCCCACTAAAAAAAAGCGTGACCTGCTGCAAAAATTGCTAATGACTATAAAACCATAAGATATAGGTGCAGAATTAGGCCACTCAGCCCATTGAGTCTGCACTGCCATTCGATTATCATATTTTGCAAGTGTTTACTGAGAAGAAGATTATGGAAGAAAGAAAATGTGGGGAAATAAATAGTGACATCTTGAAACACGTTCATATTACAGAAATGGTGGTGCTGGACGACTTAAAATGTATAAAGGTGAATAAATCCCCGGACCTGATCAGGTGTACCCTCGAACTCTGTGGGAAGGTAGGGAAGAGAATGTTGACCTCCTTACTGAGAGATCTGTATCACTGATAGCCGGGTGAGATGCTGGAAGACAGGAGATTGGCTAACGTGGTGCCAGTATATAAGAAAGGTGGGAAAGTGGTATTTAAGGAAAAGCTAGGGAACTATAGAGGGATGAGCCTGAAATCTGCACTTCGGCAAATTGTTGAGGGGAATACTGAGGGCCAGAATTTGCGTGTATTTGGAAAGGCAAAGACTGATTAGGGATAGGGACTCAAGGGGGTAAGAGGTTGGAGTGGGTGAGAGGGGTGGGAGAGTTCAGGTGGCGGTTAATATCGCGGCGGCAGTTGGCTATGAAGAGGTCGAGAGCAGGTAGGAGGCCAGCACTGATTAGGGATAGTCAACATAGCTCTGTTTGTGAAAAACCATGTCTCACTAACTTGACCGCGTTTTCTTTGAGGAAATTATGAAGAGGATTGATGAGGGCAGAACAGAGGACGTAATCCAGATGAACTTCAAGGAATTCGACAATTCCTCAGGTTGACTGGTTAGTAAGGTTAGATCACATAGAATACGAGGAGAACTAGCCATTTGGATACAGAATTGGCTCAAAGGTAGAAGACAGAAAGGTGGTGGAGAGCAGCTGTTCAGACTGGAAATCTCTGACCAGCAGTGTGCCACAAGGATTGGTGCTGGGTCCACTGTTTCTCATTATTAACATAAATGATTTGGATATAAACACAGGAGGTATGGTTAGTAAGTTTGTAGATCACACCAAGATTGGAGGTGTAGTGGACAGCAAAGAAGGTTATCTCTCCAGGATAACGGTTTAGGGGAGAGGCAAAAGATTTAAAAAGGGGCAATTTTTTCACACAAATGGTGGTGCATATATGGAATGAGTTGCCAGAGCACGTAGTGAAAGCTGGTACAATTACAACACTTAAAAGGCATCTGGATGAGTATATAAACAGGAAGGGTTTAGAGGGACATGGGCCAAATGCTGGCAAATGGGACTGGATTTGTTTAGGGTATCTGGTTGGCATGGACAAGTTGGACTGAAGGGTCTGTTTCCATGGTGTGCACCTCTACGACTATATATGTTTCTCAATCCCAATCTCCTGCCCTCTCCCTGTAACCTCTGATCCACTTACTTATTAAGAACCTATCTATCTCTGTCTTAAATACAGTGTCTTTGCTGCTGAAGGCTGTAGAGATAAATCAGTTCCACAGATTGACCAGCCTCTGACTAAAGAAAGTTCTCATCTCAGTTCTATGGTATTCTCCCTTCACTTTGAGGTTATGCAGTCACGTCCTAGTCTCTCCTACTAGCAGCATCATGTTCTCTAAGTCCATTCCCTCCAAGGCCTCTCAGTATTCTCTAAGTTTCAATGAGATCCCTCCTCATTCTTCAAAACTTCATTGAGTAAAAACCAGAGTCCTCAACAGCTCATTAAAATGACAAGCCCTTTGTTTCTGAGATCATTCTCCTCTAAGACCAGTGCACCTTTCCTTAGATACAGGGCTCAAAACAGCTCACAATATTCCAAATGCAACCTGTCCAGAGCATTATGCAGACTCAGCAGTGCACCCCTGTTCTTGTATGCTAGCCCTCTTGAAATTAACACTAACATTGCATTTGCCTTCCTAAATGCTAGTTGAACCTGCAAAATCGTACATTGCAAGTAGAGAGGCAAAAATGTTTAGCAAGGGAAATCCAAAGCTTATCTTTATGTTCAGTTGCCTAGGTCACACCAATGGTGGAGCAATCAAAATCGGTGAGGTGCATAAAGTCAGAATTGGAACACAATGAGGGTTGAAGACCTGGAGAAAATAACAGATAAGGAGGCTTGTGGTCAATGGAGGAATTTGAAACAAAACCATGTTTTAAAATTTGTGACAATGTGTAAATAGGGGCCAATGGCAACCAGCGAAAATTGAGTTAATGGGCAAATTAAATTATAAAAGTTAGATAATAGACAGTAGAAAGAGGGTAGGAGTTGAAAAGTGTGGTGCTAGAAAAGCACAGCAAGTCAGGCAGCATCCAAAGAGCAGGAGAATTAATGTTTCGGGCTGAAGCCCTTCCTCAGGGAGGGTTGGATCTGGGATGAGGTAGGGGGCGGGGGCGGGGGCGGTCCCAAGGAAGGAGATGAGGCATCCTTCCTCCAGGCGTCAGATTCTCAGGAGACACCAGGTTTGAGAGGGGGAGCAAGAGGAAAAGCCATTGTAATAGGGAGACTGCAAGGCCAACATGCTCCAATAATGACAAAGGGTAGGATCAACAAACCTGTGAATCCTGGATATCAAAAGATATACATGACCAGATAAAGAGAAAAAAGGAGTCTTGTGGCTGATACCAAGGAGTCACAACAGCAAAAGCATGAGAAGGGTATGGAATGTACAAGGGAAAATTTAAATAGGAAGCCAGGACAGCAAAACAGGGGGCATGAAAATCCCAAGTTATTTTACAAGTATATGAAGGATAAAGAATAACTAGGGCAAGAGTAGGGTCTAGAAAGGACCAGAAGGGTAATCTTTACATGGAGTAAGTGACATAGGCACAAGCAAGAAAATATGGGAGCAG
The DNA here is from genome assembly GCF_004010195.1 of Chiloscyllium plagiosum. NCBI lineage: Eukaryota > Metazoa > Chordata > Chondrichthyes > Orectolobiformes > Hemiscylliidae > Chiloscyllium > Chiloscyllium plagiosum. Next base: position 17,617 of record NW_025211864.1, read on the forward strand.
AGATCAGAGAGAAGGACTGTGATATAGTTGAAGTTAGTACAGAGAGGAGGTTCTGTGTTGTCCAACAGGCATAATATTAGATACATCTCCTGGACTGGATGAAACTGTATTCCAAGCTGCTGAGTAAGGCAAGGGAGGAACTAGTTGCTGCGCAGGCAATAATTTTCAATTCTTTCCTGACCACAAGAAAGGTGTCAGGGCACTGGAGGACAGGAATGTAGTATTATTCAAAAAGAGGGCAAGCGATAAACCAGGAAACAACAGGACAGTCAGTCTAATCTCTGTGGTGGGAAACCATTGGAAGCAATTCGGAAGGACAAAATTAACCTGCACTTGGAAAGGCAGGGATTAATCAAGAATGGTCACCACGGTTATGTCTGACCAACTTGCCTGAATTTTTCAGAGTTAACCAGGCATGTAGATGAGGGCAATACATTCGAGGTGGTGCACTTGGATTTCAGTAAGGCTTTTGATAAGATCCCGCATGGAGACTAATAGCAAAACTAAGAATTCATGGGACCAGGAAATTTGACAAATTGGTACAAAATTGGTTGACTGGCAGGGAGCAGAGAATAATGGTCAAATTGTGTTTTAGTGACTGGAAGCCTATATCCAATTGGGTTCTCCAAGAATCACTGTAGAGACCCTTGCTATTTGCATTTATATAAATGAAATAGACTCATTTAAGGCAAGGGAATTAATGAATGGTAGGTCCCTGAAAATTAATAAAACCTTAGTGCGCATGTCTACCAATCCTTTAGGGTAGCAGGACAGGTAGAAAAAGTGGTTCAAGGGGCATTTGGGATACTTGTCCTTAATAATCGAGGCAGAAAGTTTAAGAGCAGACAGGTTCTCCTGGGATTGTGTAAAACATTGAGTGGCCCACAGTTCAGTGCTCATTGTGTAGTTCTGGGATCCATATTAGGAGAGGGATGTGATTACACTGGAGAGGGCACAATGGAGATCTGTCACCTGGGTTGGAGAGTTTTGGTTATGAAGAAGATTGGATAGACTGGGGTTGTTTTTGTTGGAGCAAAGGATACTGAAGGGGAACATGATTGAGATGCGTAAAATTATGAAAGGCTTAAATAGGTAAACAGGAAGAAACTTTTCTCCTTGGTGGAGAAAATCTAGAGGGCATAGATTTAACATAAGAGGCAAGAGGTTAGAACGTATGTGAGGAAAATCAGTTTCACCCAGTCACAGAAATAGAGATAGAGACCTACAGCACAGAAAAAAGGCCGTTTGGCACATCACATCCACAGCAGTCAACCACCTAACTATTCTGATCCCAATTTTCAGCAATTTGGCCCATGGCCTTGCACATCCTGGTATCGCAAGTGTACATCTACTACCTAAATGTTGTAAGGGTTTTTGCCTCAACCACCCATACAAGCAGACAGTTCCAGATTCTTACCGTTCCTGGTTGAAAAAGTGTATCCTCACATCTCCTGGAAAGTTTTACCTTTACCTTAAATCTATGCCCCCTGCTCACTGTTCCCATTCATCAAGGGAAAGTTTCTATCTATGCCCTTCATTATTTTTTAGATCTCAATTACGCCTTGTCTCAAATTTCTCTGTTCAAATAAAATCAACTCCAGTTTACCCAATCACTCTTCACAATTAAAACTCTCCAGCTCAGGCAATATTCTGGTAAATCGCCTCTGTACAGCAAGTGATAGGAATCTGGAACTCACTGCTTGTAAGGGTGGTGAAGATAGAAACCTTCAACTTTTAATAGGATTTAGACATGCAAGTGCTATGCCAACCCATATATAGCTATGGGCCAATTCAGGAAAATGGAATTAGAACAGATGGTGGCTGTTTTTGACTGGCACAGGCTCAGTAGGCTGAAGAACATTTTCTGTGCTGTTGACCTCTATGACACCATACTGAAGAGAAAAGACGTCACATGTGCAGTCCCATCTTGCTGGATAACATTGGAGAACGACTGTGTAATTATACAGGGAAAGGTGGTCAGTGAAATGACCCGACAGCCTTGGGTGCACTTGTACCCACAGATACCACTGCAGATGTCAGATCGGCCTTCTAGCAACTGGCCCGGATGGACTCCCCAACAATGTACTCAAATCCTGCACGGACCAACTGACAGGCATATCTGCAGACATCTTTAACCTCTCCTTACCTCACCTGCTTCAAAAAGACCACTATCATCCCAGTGCCGAAGAAACTTCAGGCAACATGCCTTAATGACTACCACCTGATGGCTCTGACATCCATCAGTAAGAAGTGCTTCCAGAACTTCGTAATGGCACATATCAACTCCAGCCTCCCAGATTGCCTTGATCCACTACAATTCATCTATTTCAAAATAGGTCAATGGCAGACGCCATCTCTCTGGCCTCATCTCTGGAACATCTGGATAAAAAGGATACCAACGTCAGGTTCCTATTTATTGACTTTAGCTCCGCCTTCAACATCATAATTCCAACAAAGCTCATAGACCTCGGACTCTGCTCCACACTCTGTAACTCTGGATCCTCAATTCCTAAACCTTAGACTGTAATTAGTAAGGATAGCTGAAAACTCTTCCTCCCCAAAAATCCTCAATGCCAGTGCCCTGCCAACCTACAAACTTAGTCCGTTACTATGCTCCTTATACCCTCACAACTGTGACGTCAAATTCAGCTCTAATTCCATTTATAACTTTGCTGATGACACCACCTTCATGGGTCAGATCTGAGACAATGATGAGACAGTACAGGAAAGAGACAGCTTAGTAGCACGATGTAAAGATGACAACCTCTCCCTCAATATCAGAAAAATGAAGAAACTAGTCACTGACATCAGGAAACAGTGGAGGACATGCGTCTGCCTGTATCAATGGAGGAGATGGTCAAGAGCTTCAAGTTCGTAAGAGTAAATATCACCAACAATACATCCTAGTCCATCCTTGTTGTCGCTACAGTCAAGAAAGCACAGCAACACCTTTATTTCCTCAGAAGGCTAAAGGAAATTTGGCATGTCAACCATGACTCTTACTAATTTCTATGCATGCACCATAGAAAGCATCCTATCCGGATGCATCACAACTTAATATGGGAGCTGCTTTGCCCAAGACAGCAAGAAATTCGAGTTATGTACGCAGCCCTATCTATCACAAAAACCAGTCTTCCTTCCACTGACTCCATCTACACTTCCCGCTGCCTTAAGATAGTCAAATACCTCTCCCACCCGGTTATACTCTTTTCTACCCTCTTCCATTGGGCAGGAGATTCAAAAGCTTAAAAACATATACCAACAGATTTAAGAACAGCTCCTTGCCTGTTGTTCTCAGGCTCATGAACAGAACTCTCACATTAGAGTTATCTTTAGCTGCACCTTCTCTATAGCAGTAACATTATATTCTGCATTCTGCTCTATTACCCTGATGTACTTATGTAAGCTATAATTTTGTCTAGTTAGCGTGCAAAACAATACTTTTCACTACATCTCAATACTTGTGATAATTATAAATCAAATTAAGGATGAAGAGGGACCATTTCAGTCATGTAGGATTTCACGTATAACTCTGATAACAGCTGCCTCATGGACAAGATGAGTTGAGAGAAAGCATGTGTGAAATAGGAGAAACAATAGAAAGATACAAGTTCAGGGCAAGGGAACATTGGTCCAATGGATCAAGAGAAAGGAGGGAAGTGGCAGATGTGGTTTATGGGGTCCAGGGAGATCTGATGAACAAGTTCAACCAGGTTTCTGTTACATCTGTTCAAATTTGAATCCCTCTAACAAACAAACAGTAATGGGCCATACTGGTGGACGTAATGTTAAGCTGCCATAGTCCTACTGGACGAGAGAGCTACTCTCTCATTAGAAAAAGTGACACAACTGGTGGTGCTTTAACCTGATGATCACCACACCTCAGGCGCAGGGAGAGATGGAGAAGCTTTCATGGTAACCTCAACCGGCGCAGGAATTGAGCCCATTCTGTTGACTACTCTGCATCACAAACCAGCCATCGAGCTAACCAAGCTAATCAATCTCGCTGCTAGGGGAATAGCCAGGTTGAGAAAGTAATGATGTTATGAGGTTCAGCAGATCAGCAACTGCAAAAGTATCATACTGGACGTAGACCAAAGACTACCACTGAGATTTTTTCAAGTGTCATTGTAATAGTTTCTATCCAGAGTAACACAGAAGGAAGCAGGGTTCACAGTGGGAATAGAAACACGGTAAAAAGCAAAACAATTATGCAACTGAGGTGACCTTTGTTGTGATTGACCAAAAGGTAACGACATGAAGAATAGTACAGTTGGAGGTTAGGATCACGGATTGAGAGTTTATGTGGAAGAAAAGATTATGGAGATCTGAGAGAAGCAAACTCAAAACAGAGGGTGCATTCTTGGGTTGAAACGGATATAAAAAAGTATATGAATTCACTTGGTGACATCAATATGTAAACGTGAATTCATACACATTTACAAGATCAGTCTCCACAAGCACTTCAATGCAATTGAAAGCAGCAGTGAACATATCATTATCGTTGATATAAGCCAAAAACCACAAGAGTGTATTTTATGGGTTTTATTACAAAGACAAAGAACTCACAAATGAAGACCCTCCAGTAACTCAAATTGAATCTAACAATAAAGTTCAATATTTGTAATTACCCTCCTCTGCAATTTGCTGACTGTCCCACTCCACAATATTGCAACATTTTCACCAAATTTTACTTGAACAGCTGTGTTTTGTGACTTTACGATGAAAAAACACATTCATATGGAACATTTCCATTAACAGCTTTGGTTTCTTTGCTGTAACACAGGTCTTAACCTTCAAGAATGAAAAGTGCAACATCCCACTGCACCGTGTTTCCAACCAACCCCCACATTAAAAAAAAATGGATTTAACCTCAGTTCTGGTAAAAATGGCTTGGGATTTTGCACAGATTTTTTTTAAAGTCTAACGTTTAAAAACATTTGGCATTGATACTTTACTTCGAAACATGCAGCAGAAAACTCAAGCCAGTGACTGCAGGCTGCATTCACATGAGGGTGTGGACAAAGCAAATAGAACAGCCTATCTAAAAAACATTACATGTGTGCATACACATTGCGATCTAAGTGCGTTCACAGTTTCAAACAATCAAGAAAATTTTGTAACACTGATTACTAACCAAATGTTATGACAAAATTGTTCATATATTTAAAATAATCACGATCACATTGATGCAGAATCACGCAACAGCCTCAACATGTGCAAGCGCAATCAGATGTACCAAATAAAGCTAAATACTTTGCCAAGCATTTTATGCTCCTCAGATTTTAATAAACCAGATAAAAATGGTACCTGTGTGGCACATCAGTCAGCACCAAGTACATTATTTACCAGGAAGTCCGCATCAGATATGCACCTGTATGCCTTATGACTGTTAAAACGTAGCACACTATCTAGCAATGTTACAGTGCCTCAAGTTTCCATAGTCATTATTTAGCAGGAAACTAGCACTGGGTATCTGAGCATGCCCAGCATCAGCTGTGGGATTGGGAGAGCAGTTATCCGGCAGAGACCCACATCCCAAACCAAGGCCTATAAACACAGCTCTTAACTTGGTGCAACAAAATCTAAGCTTCTCATAAATTACCAACTTAATAAAATAGACTTGTCCTTGCGAACTTTGAAACTTGTTCTCAGTTAAGATGTGAAAGTTGTGAAAACATCTAACAACTGCACAAATCTTAATCATTTGAAATGAAACAAGGATTGTTCTGCTTTAGTAATCTTATTTAAAATGGGCCTTTAGTAATCTTATTCAGCATTTTAAAAATGTACACCATTATTTATAACATGGTTAAGAGCAACTTCACAGAGGTTAATACAAACCAAGATAATAACAGAAGCATACTGTATCCCTGTGTATCCTGACAAAAATCGGGCATTTAAATCCAAACCACAGGAAGATCTTCATTCATTATCTCCATTAGCACAATGATCTATTCAATATCACAGCAAATCATTGAATCATTTCCTAATAGCCTTGCACTTGGCTGAATATCATGCCCTTCACAAACCAAATCTTACAATTTAAAATGCAATTGGACAAATACACACCATTTTATTTCAAGACACATTGCAATTTACAAAGCAACATCACACGCCCCCACCCCCCAGCATTCCAAGGCAATTCATTGTCAATAAAACAAGTACTTTGTTTTACAAACATATTGTAACAATAAGAACCATGAAAACAAATTGCACCATATTACAAATTAAACATGAACTCAAAAAGATCAGTGCACAATTATTCACCCAGTTGTCTAATAATCTCTCCATTTTGTAACAGGGCTTTTGTTTTAAGCCCGGAAGTCTTAAGAAATGCGCACGTTTACACGGGGGATAAAAAAATCCCAAATAAAAATAAACGATGAAAATGATCAGACACCCTATCCCAAATTCAGGAAGAGGCCAGAGTACAATTTCTGAGTTGGAATATGAAATATGCCCCATACTGTAAACTCGTTGTGGGTCGCTGCAAAAAACACGTAATTGTGTCCATAATTCTCCATTTGTCAGCTTTTTCTTTTAAAAAAAAATCAAAATCAATCTATATAAAACACAATTTAAAACAGCTCTAAGAAACACAGGCCTGCAGATATTAATAGAGAGCTGCAGACTGACTGCAGTAGAGTTGGTGCCGGATTGTAACCGGCATTTTCTGAAGACGTGTCACACACACATGCACACAGTACCCTCAACTACCCACAAAGCTTGTATTTTTTTAAAAATCCAAAGAAAAAAATATTTCCACAGGAAATCGCTTCTTTATTTTTCAAAGAGTCAAACACAAACGTTCTGCACACCAAACGAAAGAGAAATTCTCACAAACCCACCCAAAAATTTCAAATCTTCAATCACACCAGATTCCCTTCCCTTCGCCGGCTCCCCTACAGGGTTTTGTCTTTTTTTTCAAATACAGAAAGTAAGAGCTTGTGACTTTTGTCTCAAATGCTGAAATAAAGAGCGGTGTTTCTAAATGTGTTGCTAGGTTCTTTTTAAATGGGGAGGGGGTTTCAAAAAGAAAAATCGAAACAAGATCATTTATTAATCGTCGTTAAAAGCTCATTTTCCCCCCACTTTCTCTCTCTCTCTACCCACACTTCAACCAACATCCTTTTCAAATCAGACCAAACACAAAGCAATTTCTTTCAGAAACATGTAACAATAAATCGTATTTCTTTTCATAAAAAAAAGCTTGAAAAAAAACCTTGAGCCCATCCACACTTGCAACAAGTGCCCATAAACCAAACAGATCTTAAAGATTTTACTTCTAACCCTGAGTAACCTACAGTGACAACGTTACTCACTCAGACCCTAAAAAAATGAACCAACACTAGTCAAAAAAAGGTTAAAAAAATCTCCTCAG
>NW_025211865.1:0-25000 GCF_004010195.1 Chiloscyllium plagiosum
TTCTCCCGCATTGTGTTTGTTTCATATTTTCAACATTCTAAATATTTTGTTTTTAATTTTAAAAGAAAAGGTGTTGCTGAAAATAAATCGAATGCAGAACCAACTACATGGGATTTGCTGCTGAGTTAGGATTTGGGAAATAGAGTTTTGGATGAGCTCATATTTACATCAGGTAGAATGTTGGAATGAACAAATTTGCATCCAATGTCATGATAATGATTTCAGCAGAAGCTTAATTTTGGACAGCAAAATTCAACTGTCAATCGAGAGTATTGTTTCAGTTTGTTCTACCGTGTTCAAAGCTTAGGGAAACCTAGATAATCTTAAAAACAAACATAACGCAAATTGCGAACGACCTTGCGTTAGGTATTAGATAATAAAATAGACCAAATGCCAAAATAAATGGTCACCTCCGCCGTTGAAAAATAATCCAGCTTTGTTTGTAAATAACAAAAGACCACATGCACGATCTGTCCATTCATAGGTCTGAATTGATTCGTAAAGATTATCACAGCAACAGCCAAAACATCGCCACGCAGTTTGTCAAATAAAAGCAAAATACTGCGGATGCTGAAAATCGGACACAAATAGAGAGAATGAAGAACAGTCATGTTGGACTCGAAACGTTAACTCAATTTCTCTCTCCACAAATGCTACTCAACCTGCTGAGTTTCTCCATCATTCTCCGTTTGTGCTGCAACTGACGCTCAGTAAATCGAAACAGCACCAACCCTTGGAGGGCCTCGTTAATGCTACGCAATAAACTGTCATGAAGAGAAGTGAAAATAAAATGGTAGACATTCTTTGAATTTACAATACGGATTTTCTTGCTTACATGTGATGGCGTACCGTTCTCCTCGATTCCGACCTCTCCACTTAGCCGGCCTGTTTACAACCCTATCGCCCGGAGACGTACAAGACAGCGTCAGTGCTGGACGCTGGACAGCACGTGACCGGGCTGTACTACCCTCGGAGCCGGAGCGGGGAGGGTACGAGTGCGTTGGAGGTAGGTATTAAAAACAAGTCCAATGGAAAATACAAATGCCTCAAATCACTTGTACTTACTAGGGCTAGCTGCAATTTAAGAGTGTATTCTGTTTTATTCTCAAAATGTTGTATGAGTGAATTTGTTATCAATATGTAAAGTAGTCGAGACGACGGGAATTGTTGGCGGTTTCGCTCGGAACAGCCAGTTTAAATCTGCGCGCGAGGTCACGTTCCTGAGCGCGTTCCTGTAGCGTCGGTTGTTCATTCGCTCCCGGGTTTCCAATGATCAGTGCAACTTGTTCTCTACGTGGGTCCGAGAAGTTCAGGTAACCGTTTTTCGGTGTGAACATGCGAGTGACTTGTAAACATAGAGATGACGTTGCCCAGAGTTTTGTAGATTTCCTTCCGCAAATATTCAGTTAGCTTGGAATTTATTTTCTTTTAAATTTTCTGCAGTTTAAGGCAAGGGGAGTATGCTTCCTTTCCTGCTTCGCCAAATTCCTCAGTCACGGGCTCCATCCATCTCTTTAACAAGTGTGAGAAGTTTAAGGAGATTGTAAGCTTGGTGTCTTATTTGTCCCTGTGATGAGCTTCTGAACGCATCAGTGCTATCATGGACGGTCTTTTCCTACTTTGAACGTATTTACTTGACTGCCGCTGGCACAGTTCGTCTGAAACTGCCACCTGTGCTTTTCTCATCGCTTGACTCTTCTGAAAGAACAGAACAGAAAAACAACGATCCCTCAAACTATTTCGCCTCTCTATATGATCATTCCTGATCATCTGCTTTACCTCATTATTCCTGCCCGCTGTCGTTGATTCCCGAGTAGAGCAAAAAAAATACGAGCCTTAAGTAAACTGATTTTAAAAAAAATGTATCCGTTAACCCTGGAAATACATGGTGTCAAAACTTTCCACTCATCAGCGAAGATACATATGGACTAATGTGAAGCGTTGCATTTTAGTAAGACAGCCTTGCACAGTTAGTGGTATTGCCGAGGGAAATGTCGAACTGAGAAACCTGGGGGTGCTTGTACACAGTTCCTTGAACGTGGCGTCACAGCAGCTTGTGTAAGGGTGCTGAGTACAAGAGTTGTAACATTTGTAACTTTACAAGACAGTGTACATTTAGAATACTACTTACAATTTAGTCACCTTGCTGTAGGAGGGGTGTTATTAAACTGTAAAGGGTACACGAAATTCCGAGAGGAAGGATGTTGTGAAACTTGAAAGGACTCAAAGATTTATAAGGATGTTGCCAGGATTGGGAAGAAGTGAGGGCTGGAGATCAGAGTTGAAAACTGTGGTGCTTGAAAAGTCAGACAGCATCTGAGGAGAAAGACAAGTCGGTGTTTTAAGCAAAAAGTAACAGAGGATTGATGAGGGCAAAGCGGTGGACGTGAACGATATGGACTTCAGTAAGGTGTTTGACAAGGTTCCTCATAGGAGACTGGTCAGCAAAGTTAAATCTCATGGAATACAAGGAGAACTCGCCATTTGGATACAAAACTGGCTCAAAAGTAGAAGACAGAGGGTGGTGGTGGAGGAGGGTTGTTTTTCACACTGGAGGCCTGTGACCAGTGGAGTGCCACAAGAATCAGTGCTGGGTCCTCTACTTTTCGTCACCTTTTTGTAAATGGTTTGGATGTGAATATAGGAAGTATATTTAGTAAGTTTGCAGATGACACCAAAATTAGAGGTGGGGTGGACAGCAATTAACTCAATACAGTGGGATCTTGATCAGATGAGCTAATGGGCTGAGGACTGGCAGATGGAATTTAATTTAGATAAATGTGAGGTGCTGCATTTTGGGAAAGCAAACATTAGCAGGACTTATACGCTTAATGGTAATGGCCTAGGGAGTGTTGCTGAACAAAGAGACCTTGGAGTGCAGCTTCATAGCTCCTTGAAAGTGGAGTTGCATCGAGGTACAATAGTGGAGAAGGTGTTTAGTATGCTTTCCTCTAATGGTCAGAGTATTGAATTTAGGAGTTGGGAGGTCATGTTGTGGTTTACAGGATATTGCTTAGGCCACTTTTGGAATATTGTGTGCATTTCTGATCTCCCTCCTATCGGAAGGATATTATGAAACTTGAAAGGGTTCAGAAAAGATTTATAAGGATGTTTCCAGGGTTGGAGAATTTGAGCTATAAGGAGGTTGAATAGGTTGGGGCTGTTTTCCCTGGAGTGTCAGAGGCTGAGGCGTGACCTTTGTTGCGGTTTATAATATCATGAGGGGCATGGATAGGGTAAACAGATGACAAAGCCTTCTTCCTGGGTTGTGGGAGTCCAGAACTAGCAGGCATCGGGTGAGGGGAAAAATATATAAGGGACCTAAGGAGCAACCTTTTTACGCAGAGGGTGGTGTGTGTATGGAATGAGCTGCTAGAGGAAGTGGTGGAGGCTGATACAATTGGAACATTTAAAAGGAATCTGGATAGATGAGAAGAGTTTAGAGGGATATGGGCCAAGTGCTGGCAAAGTTAGAATATCTAGTTGGCACAGATGAGTTGGACTGAAGGGTCTGTTTCCATGCTGTATGTTTTTGACTCTACAACTCTAAAAGATTTACGTGGATGTTACCAAGGCTGGAAGGTTTGAGTTGTAAAGAGAGGCTGGAACATTCCTCCTTGGAGTGTAAGAGGATGAGGAAGTAACCTTTTATAGAGGATTATAAAATCATAAGGAGCATACCTTAGGTGAAGTCTTTTTCCCAAGGTTGAGGAGTGCAAAACTAGAATGCGCAGGTCTACAGTGAGATAGGAAGTATTTTAAAAGGAACCTGAAAGGCAGCAAGCTGCCAGAGGAAGTGGAAGAAAAGAGTATAATTGCAACATTTTTAAAAGACATTTGCTATTCATGTAATTTTTCAAAACCTTTGAGAGAGATGGGCCAACTGCTGGCAAATGGGACTAGTTTAGTTTGGGAAACCTGGTCGACATAGACAAGTTGGGCCAAAGGATCTGTTTCCATGCTGCATAACCCTAAGACATCACTGAAATCTTCACCTCAGTCCTAAATAATTGAGCTCCCTTATCCTGATATTATGCCTCTTGTTTTATATGCCTCTGCCAGGCGCAATAATTATTGATGTCTATCCTATTCACCTTTTTTGGGATCTTTGAATCTTTCAATAAAATTACTTTAATATTCTATAAATGCTCGAAGTATGGTTCCAATTTACTCGACTTCTCACTATTGGATGACTCATTTGTTCCATGCACTAAACAAAGGTGAAAGTAAAAGCATGGAGCTGCTCTCTCATTGGTGATTTTTTTTTTTAGCCTGAGAATCCTGAGCCTCTAGTGAGGGCAGAGATTGAGAAGGAGAGCCCTTCATGATGATCTCAGCCACACTGTTGGCAACTGCTTTGCAAACTGGTTATCCAACCAACTGAGGTAACTGACTTTTGACTGAACAAGTAAACTTTTAATGTCAGAGTTGAGACTGTGGTACTGGAAAAGCACAGCAGGTCAGGTGGAGGGGAGAATGAAACAGCCACCACTGACAAAGGAAGTCAAGAAATGTACCAAAGGAAAAGAGAGAGCCTATAAAGTGGCCAAGAGCACTGGGAAATCAGAAGATTAGGAAGACTACAAAAACAAACAGGATAACAAAGAAAGAGATCTGGAAGGACAGGATCAAATATGAAGGTAGGCTAGCCAGTTCTATTAGAAATGATTGTAAAATTTCTTTCAATACATAAGAAACAAACGAGAGGCAAAGGTAGATATTGGGCCACTCTAAATTGATGCAGGTAGGCTAGTGCTTGGAGACAAGGAAATAGCTGAAGAACTTAATAAATACTTTGCGTCAGTCTTCACAGTGGACGACAAGTAATATTGCAACAAATAAGGAAAGTGAGAGTTGAGTATGGTAGCCATTACAAAAGAAAAAGTGCTAAAACTTGATGAATCCCCTGGCCCTGATGGGCTCCATCCTAGAGTTCTGAAAGAGGTGGCTGAGGAAATAGTGGAGGCATTGGTTGTGATCTTTCAAAAGTCACAGGAGTCAGGGAAAATTGCTGTTGTAACCCTCTTCTTCCTGAAAGGATCAGGACAGAAGATGGAAAATTATAGGCCGATTAGCCTAACCTCGGTTGTTGGTAAAATTGGTAGAATCCATCATTAAGGATGAGATTTCTAAATTCTTGGAAGTGCAAGTTCGGATTAGAACAATTCACCATGGATTTAGTTGGGGGAGGTCATGCCTGACAAACCTGATTATAATTGTTTGACGAGGGAACAAGTAAGTTAACATCCACTGGGTTTCCATGGTCTATCTACCTAGATTTTAAAAAGGCCTTTGATAAGGTGCCTCATGGGAGGCTGCTGAGTATGGTGGGGGCCCGTGGTGTTCGAGGTGAGCCACTGGCACGGATTGAGGATTGGCTGTCTAACAAAAAGCAGAGTTGGGATAAAAAAAGTTATTTTTCAAAATGGCAGCTGGTGAGAAGTGGTGTCCCACAGGGTTCAGCACTGGGGCCGCAGCTGTTCACTTTATATATTAATGATCTGGATGAAGGGACTGGTGACATTCTGGCGAAGTTTGATGATACGAAGTTAGGTGGGCAGGCAAGTAGTACTGAGGAAGTGGGGAGGCTGCAGAAAGATGCAGACAGTTTAGGGGAGTGGTTCTGGAAATGGCTGATGAAATTCAACATGAGCAAATGCAAGGTCTTGCACTTTGGGGAAAAAAATAATACAGGCATGGACTATTTTCTAAACAGTGAAAAAGTTCATAAATGGACCAAAGTACAAAGGGATCTGGGAGTGCTCGTCCAGGATTCTCAAAAGGTTAACTTGCTGGTTGTGATTAAGAAAGTGAATGTAATATCATTTATCTCGAGGGTTGGAATAAAAAAGCAGCAATGTGCTTCTGAGACTTTGTAGAGTTCTAGTTTGGACCCATTTAGAATACTGTGTCCAATTTTGGGCTCACACCTCAGGAAGGACATACTGTATGTGCCTCCCATGAGGCACCTTATCAAAGGCCTTTTTAAAATCTAGGTAGAAGTATGTTCACATCCAAATCATTTATATAAATGACGAAAAGTAGTGGATCCAGCCCTGATCCTTGTGGCACTCCACTGATCATAGGTTTCTAGTTGAGAAGTAATCCTCCAGCACCACTCTCTGTCTTCTACCTTTGTGCCAGTTCTGTATTCAAATGGCTAGTTCTCCCGAGATTCCATGAGATCTAATCTTGCTAGCCAATCTCTCTCAGGGAACCTTGTCGAACGCCTTACTGAAGTCCATATAGATCACATCTACTGCTGTGCTCTCAACAATCCTCTGAGTTTTTTGAAGAAGAAATAATAATCAAGTTCATGAGGCATGATTTCCCACATTCAAAGCCATGTTCACTGTCCCTAATCAGTCTGTGCTTTCCCAAATACTTGTAAATCCTGTCCCTCAGGATTCCCTCCAAGAACTTGCCCATCACTGAGCTCATGCTCACCAGTCTATAGTTTCCTACTTTGTCCTTACTATCTTTTCTTAAATAGTGGCACCACATTAGTGAACCTCCAGTCTTCCGGCACCTCTCACGTGACTGTCGATGACACAAATATCTCAGCAAGGGACCCAGCAATCACTTCCCTGGCTTCCCACAGAGTTCTCTGGTACACCTTATCAGATCTTGGGAATTTATCCACCTCTATGCATTTCAAGACATCCAGCACCACTACCTCTGAACAGGTAAATTTTAGAAAATATCTACCATGAGAACTTCAGCAATGATGTTCTGGAGTTGAGATGATTGACCTCCAACAACCACAACAGCCTTCCATTGTGCTAGAAAAACATTTTTCCCCAAAATTCCCATTGACTTCAGTTTTCCTAAGGTTCCTTGATACGGTACGCTGTTGTCTGCTGCAATGAAATCAGGAGCAGTCACTCTTGGCTTGCCTCTGTATTTCAGCTTTTTTGTCTATGTTTGAAGCTGTAATGAGACTGGGAGGCACGTCGCCCTGGCAAAACCCAAATTGATCATCAGTCAGCAGGTTATTGTTAAGTAGGTGCTTCTCAGTGGCACTGTCGATGACCCCTTCTATTACTTGCTGATTGTTTACATTCAATAATTAACTGAGTACGATTTGACCCCTTCCTTGTGCATAGGACATAAGTGGGCAGTTTCCCATATTGTTCAATAGATGGCTGAGTTGTACCTGTACCGGAAGAACTTGACTCGGAGTGAGCTAGTTCTGGAGCATAGCCTTAAACTATTGTCAATGCCCACAGCCTTTGCGGTATCAAATGCCTTCAGCATTTCTCAATCATGTGGAATTAATTGAATTGGTTGAAGGCTAGAATCTGTGTTGCAGGGGACTTCTGAATGACATTCACCATCCACTTGGTACTTCTGGCCAAAAACTGATTAAAAAATGTTTTATCCTGTTTCTCCCCAACCTCCAATATTTTTAAGGATCAGGATATTTATGGAACCTCTACCAGCTTATTGTTTAATTGTCCACCACAATTTACAATTGAATGTGGTGAGCTTATGGAGCTTAAATCTGGTCCCTAGTTCTGAAATTGCTCCTAAAACTTTCCGATTTGTGCAAAACCAGAGTAGTCGGATTTTCTGTACGTTTGAATTATTTTAATATGTCCCTCTCCATCCAGACACATTTGCATTAAAAATAAATGTGAGCTTGTCACTACTAATTATACTTTTCTTACACAGATGGCTGGGCTACCACAGAATCCTATTATACAGTTAACTGGTTTCAAACATTTTGAGAAAAGGGCCCTTGTTGAATTGCTTAGTCAACTTGACTGCATTTACTTTTGTGAGCAGGTAAGTCCGAAGTGATGAGAGCAAATGGTATTGGAAGCGTGTGTTTTTAGCTGATTTTTTTCTTCGTCAAATGTTTTTGTTCTTTCTTTCTTTCTTTCTTTCTTGACCTCTTAGTTTCAATTAGCTCAAAATAGCTATCTACACACCATCCATGTTTAATATTCAACTTATGAAAGTCAAGTTTATTCAAATCACTTGGTCCTTGTGTTTCGAAAGTCTTCAAATCTGATTAATTTCTTTGCTAAATTTCAAATGTTGCATTCAATTTGTGCACAATGGAGTTTCACACGTACAAATTAAGTGGATAATTAATTTATTTATTCTTAATACTTACTGAGGAAAGTTGAGAGCAATTGGAAAATCTCTTTGAATAGACCAGAGAACCATTCTTACATTGATCTAGTGCCCCTTTACTGATTATGTCCATGTCTCATAACTGGATATCTCCAATGCAGCTTTTCCTTATCTTTGCATGATGTGTTAACCTGGATTATGTGCTACTACCCTACAATCGGGATTAACCTCTCAAATGTCGAGCTAATGAGTGTTAGTGTTGCTAATTAAGCAGAGCAAACATTTGGAGAAGTTAGAGTAGATTCTAAACACAGCTGTAATGGTATGTCTTCAGATGTGTTTTTGAAAGAGTTGTGAATAGTGGCGCCAAATGATTTTTTTCTCTTGAAACTGTTTCATAACCTATCTAGTTAACTTGTTCAAAATGTTATTACACGCCTCTGGAACAGATGGAACTTTAACCCAGGCCTCTTTATTCAAAAATACGGATACTATCATTGTACTACAAGAGACTTATTTCCTTTTCTGAGGATGTGGGCACCACTAGGTATTTTGACCGTGAGCTATAGGAGCAGAAGTAAGTCATTCTGGTAATCAAGTCCATCTTGCCATTTGATTAGATCGTAGCTAAGCTGAGACACCTCAACTCCTTTCCTACCATATCCCCTTATAACTTGTGATTCACTCGCTGATTAAAGATCTGTCTATCTTAGCCTTGAGTATATTTAACGATTCAGCCTCAACAATCCTCTATGCTTATTTGCTACCCCTTATCTATGTGCCCTTGAACTGGCTTGTGAGGGCCATTTCAGAAAGCATTTGGGAGTCAACTGCGTTGCTGAGAGTTTGCAATCACATGTGGCCAAACCGGGTAAGGACAGCAATTTTATTCCCTAAAGGACACTGAGGAACTGGACTTGTGCATCAGTTGATAGTAGTTGTCATAGTCACCATTACTAAATCTAATTTTATAGTCTTTTAAATTCCACCAGTTGCCAGAGTTTTAATCTGGCCATTTAGTTAGGAGTTCACCATTCTATACTACTGTTCTAATGTGTCTATTAATGCTGCAGTAGTGAAAGTGTAAAACTGTGGAGAATGGATTTTAATTCAGGAAAGTGTAATATCATCTTTAACACAGATTGGATAGATCAGGGTTTTTTCTAAATATTGAAGTAGTGGAGGTCCAAAGAGACTTGAAGACCATGAACAAAGATTATTGACATGAAGAGTAGATACAGAAAATATGCACAAAAGGTAATGGAACTTTTGACTTTGTATCAAAGGAATGGGCATGATGCTTCAATAATGCAAAATCCTCACTGCACCACATTTTAGTAAGTATACTGGTTTGGCGACAGTGCAGTCTGTATTTAGCAATATGATGCCTGGGCTAAGGACTAAATTATGTGGGAAGATTACAAAAAACTAAGGTTATATTCACAAGAATCTATGTTTATGTTTAAGTTTAAGGGATGATTTAATTGAACTTCTCAAGTCTTAAGTGTTAAAGATATGGGAAGCCTAGGACCAAAGGACAAAGTCAAATTTGAGCCAGGTTTTTCGGGATCGAAGTTCAGTAACTCCACAAAGGATAACAGAAGCTCAAAACTCTCTCTCTCTTATTTAATTGGCAATCGATATTGGGTTATTTAACTTAGATTTGAAGATTGGTTCACAAAAATCGACAAAAGATATTTAGAGACATGGCACAATGAAGACCATAGCTACACTGCATGGGGTTCCTGATTAGCAAACATCCAACTTAAAATGCAATCCCATACAGGAGCCTAATTTTAAAGATCCAGCATGCAATCTTTTGCTATCTTTGTGAGTGGTTATTTGATATTGTCCTGCATTCCATAATGACTTGCATACAAAACAACTTGCAAATGGACTCAAGAATGAAACTTTGGCAAATGAAATAAAGGAAGTGCCAGTGAATATGAAGATTCAAGTTTTCTCCAAATCTCTGCCTTATCTTTGCTGCACTAAAATCCAATTTTTTTATTTATGATCAGTAATTGCTGTTAGGAGGCTTATAAACAACTCACTATGCAAGAAAGTCAGCAGCTGATGAACTGCTTATGAGGGAGACCTTGATTGCACAAATGTTTTATGTTATTTAACTTATCAGATAAATTAATCAGAAATCTATCTCAAATGCAAGAACAGTACCCAACTACAAGACCTCCAAAACATCTTGAGTAAATGTTTATGTAGCTTCTCTAGAATGCTATGGTTTAATAGTTGTTTGCTTCTTATTCATTTACATGTTACCATTGTCAAGATCATCCATAAGCTTTTATCGCATGTATGGTCATATAATCTTGATTTCTATAAATGTCACATGCATTCTAACTATCTGCCAAATATGGGAGTTAAACCCATTTGCCCATTACATGAAATTATGACTTAATTGCAAGTTAACTGATCTTTAAAAAAGTATTCATGGATGTGTCAGTCAAAGACCGCATCAGCAAATGCCTATCCCCAATTGCCCTTGACTAGTAGGCCATTGCAGACAGTAATTGAAAGTCAGCCACATTGTTATGGGTCTGCAGTCACATGTAGGCCAGACCAGGTAAAGACAGCGGATTACATTCCCTGAAGGATATTAATTAACCAGGTGTGTTTTGAACAGTTGATGGTATTTATTATGGTCATGATTTACAGTGGGTTTTTTATATATTGAGTTTTAAATTCCACCAGCTATTGTAGTGCACTTTGAACCAATGTTACTGAAGACTGGGCCTCTGAGTTAGAAGTGTAAGTGACATTACCACTATGCCACCATCTCCCTCATAAGACTGTCAAATACCTGCCTTTGACCCACATACTTTTTTTAATACCTTTTTGTTAATAGAAATTTACCAATCTCCAGTTTGAAATGGAATACCTCATGCATTGAGTTCCAAACTTCTTCAATCCTTTTGCATGTAGAAGTGTTTCTCAACATCATTCCTGTAAAATCTTGCTCTAATTTTTAGTTTAAGCTCCAGTCAAGAGGATAAGTATGTTCTAGATCAACATGTCACGAAACCAACTGGGGAATAGTTTAGTTTTGACATAGTATGCAAAGTGATAGGATTAATTAACCTGTACTAAAGGAGTGTCCTGGAAGAGTGATAACTATGAATTTTGCATTAAGCTTGAGAACGAATTGGTAGAGTTCAAACTTTTAATTTAAGTATTCTCTTCACAGTATATTATATTTCAATTTAAAATTTTGTATGGTTTCTTGCATCAGAAGGGCACATTTTGATAGAATTCAAATAGAATTCTCACCGATGCTAACTTTTTAATATGATTTTATGATGAATGTTTGTTTATTTGGTCTATATTCATTAAGTCCATTCAATGTATAAATTTGGATAAGTCTCAGAATATTTCGGTTCTTTTTGCCTTTTGATTTCCTTGTCGAATGCTGGTATTCAAGAAGAATTCTCTTTTTTGAAATGAGAAAGGACATTGTAGCTGCTTACTGATTTATAGCTTCATTGCAAAATGTTTGACTTTTAGTACTGTTTCATAATTAATGTGATAGAACATTTGGTCAATTCAATCTTCTGTGTGAGCAGAAACCAAAGTGGTAACATTGTTACTTAAAATAGTTAACAATTGAAGTAACTAGTAAAGAGACTTAAATTGAGTACATTGTACAAGTCTGATTTTAGTGATAACTGTTCATATGCATCAATATTGGAGCAGATTTCCCACTGGCTAGACAGTCATAATTAAAGCATAGATTGCTGTTGTGCTTGGAGACCCTGCAGAGTGTCCACTATAGCAGACACTGAAGGAATTGCCTGGGAAACTGAATTTTAATTTGGACAATTCCATTATGACTGGAATGCTACAAAAACTTTCATAAATTTTGGAGAATTCAGACAGTTGCAATGAAAGTAGGCACAAGCTCACCTCAATGCAGGTGAAAAAGGTGGGTGCCAAAATTAGTAGTGTGCACAAATATATAAATAATTGAGGAGAAAGTGAGGACTGCAGATGCTGGAGATCAGAGCTGAAAATGTGTTGCTGGAAAAGCGCAGCAGGTCAGGCAGCATCCAAGGAACAGGAGAATCGACGTTTCGGGCATAAGCCCTTCTTCAGGCTTATGAATCCATATAAATAATTGAGTCAGTTGAACATTAAAAAGCTCAATTGATGTCAGTAATGCCTTGCCAGGTCATAAAATGGATTGCAATGGCAGGCAGAGAGGAGTGTGCTGCCTGCGCTTTTTAATTTCCTGCATGTTAAGTGCAGGAAGGAGGAAGGTATGTCACCCCTGACGATAACCTCACTTCCTTCCATTTAAATGAAAAAGATCCTCCACTCCCTCCTTGATATCAGCAAACCCTCCCCAACTGATATCCCTTTAACCCATTGGGGCCTTTAACCTGAAACTGTTTGCAATACTGCCAGTGTCCACAAAGCTCCAGTAGAACTAGAGTTCGGAGTTGACAGTAAATTAGATTAGCCACAAGCTCCAGAAGATGGGACTTGCACCCACTGAAGAGCAGAAGTCCTGTTTTCTACTAACTTATCCTGGATACGGAAGACTTGGTCAGAGTCTGTCATTTGGAGTTAGAAGACTGAGAAACTACCTTATTGGAATACAAGATTCTTATGGGACTTGACAAGGTCTTGTGGGAGAGTCTTGGACTAGGGGACAGGATCTCAGATTAATGATGAGACGAGAAGAATTTTTTTTTCTCTCTGAAGGTAGTGAACCTGCCAAAATCTTTTTACTGCAGAATGCTGTCAAAGCTGGGCAATTAAGTATATTCAAGGCTGAGGTAGACAGATCTTCAGTCAGTAAGGGAATAGAGTTAAAGGGTAAAGGCAGAAAAGTGGAGTTAAGGATTATCAATCAGATCAACCTTGGCCTCATTGAATGGCAGAGCAGACTCAATGGGCTGACTGGCTTACGTCTGTTTCTACATTTTACGCTGTGTCAACTGGCTGCTTTCTTTCCTTCCAAGTCAAAAATCACATGACACTGGTTATAATCCAACACATTTATTTGAAACTGGAAGCTTTTGGAGCACCGCCTCCTTCCTCAGGGAGCTAGTGAGAGAGAATACGTCAGACACAGAATTTATATTGAAGATCAAGGGCCATACAGCTTATGCGAATGTATTGGACAAATCTAGATGTCTCTTAAGTCTCTAATCAGTTAGAATGTGCAGCTTTTGATAGATGAATATGTAAACCCCTACTCCAAGACAACTTCAGATTTTATCAGAGTAAATGTGACACCTTAGGTCAGACAATGTATTTTGGATGTGAGGCCCTGTTTCAAGTCTTTGTATCTCATCCTGGAGCCAGACTGGCTTTATTTCCAAAGTAGGAATTTATAACGTGTGACATTGACTACCTAATAATTTGTGATTTTTGAACAAAATAGAATGTTTCTGCAAATGCAATTTCACCCCATAGACTTGAGAGTGCACGAGTATGAAGGCGTACATGCCAGAGAGCGAGCGTGTGTGAGAGAGAGTCTGTGTCTGTGTGAATGTGAGATAGTATATGTGTGTGTATAATGAGTCTGTGCCCATGAGTATGTATAGTGTGGTGGGTCACCTAGTGTTGACATGAACTCAAGATCCTAGTTGAGGCCATCCTCATGGGTATGAAATTTGGCTATCGGCCTCTGTTTGGCTACTCTGCATTGTTACATGTCCCAAAGTCCATCTTGAAGGACATTGAGGCTGAACATCCTTGACTGCTGAAGTGTTCCCCGACTGGGAGGAAACATTACTGTCTGGTGATTGTTGTGCGGTGTCCATTCCTCTGCTGGCATAGCATCTGCCTGGTTTCGCCAATATACCATGCCCCGGGCATCCTTCCCTGCAGCGTATGAGGGAGACAATGTTAGCCAAGTCACATGAGTACCTGGTGTGCATGTGGTGGGTGGTGTCCCCATGTGTAATGGTAGTGTCCATGTCTACGTTTTGACATGTCTTGCAGTGGTTGCCATGACCAGGTTGGGTGGTGTTGTGATCAATGTTGTCTTGAAGGCTGGGTAGTTCGTTGCAAGCAATTGCCTGTTTAAGGTTTGATGGTTGCTTGAAGGCAAGTGGCAGCGTAGGAAAGATTTTGGAGAGGTGCTCATCGTCACTGATAATGTGTTGAAGGCTGCAAAGAACATGGCATATTCTCTCCGCTCCGAGGAAGTACTGCGCAATGAAGAGTACCTACTGGTTGTATGCCGTATCTGTCTCCTCGGGAGGCCGTGAAAGTTTTTCTCAGTGACACGTCAAAACTGGCAATCGATAAGTTGAACATCATAACTTGTTGTTATGAGGGTGACCCTCAATACCTTCAGATGTTAATCACATTCCCCTTCATCCAAGCAGATCCTATGTATGCATAGTGCTTGTCCGTAGAGGCTGGCTGTTTTAACATGTTTAGGGTAGAAGCTCGAGGTGCAGCATTGTGAGGTTATTCATGAGCTTGCAATAGAGTAAGGTGCTAAAGTGTCCGTAGATGGAGATGGATGTGTCCAAGAATAAGATTGATTCTAAAGAGCAGTCCATGTTAAGTCTAGTGGCATGAAACTTGTTGATATCACCGCGTAGTTGTTTCAGTGATTTCTCACCAAGGGTCCAGAGCAAGAAAATGTCATTAATGTATATGGAGTAAAGCATTGGTCAGACACCCTGTGCAGCAAAGAAGCCTTGTTCGAAGTTGAAATACGCATGAAGATGTTGGCACATTGGGATTCAAGTTTGGTCCCCATGGTTGTTCAGTGTATCTGGGTAAAGAACTGGTTGTCGAAGGTGAAGATGTTATGGTCGAGGATGATGCACATGAATTGTAGGACGGTGCCTGGAGATCGGCAGTTGGTATTGAGTACTGAGTCTGTTGCAGCAATGCCATCATCATGGAGGATGCTAGTGTAGAATGCCAAAACATTCATTTGTGATGAAGGATGTTCCTGGTTTGACTGGTCCATGGGTGCTAAGTTTCTGTAGGAAATGTGTAGTGTCACAACAGAAGCTGGAGGTTCCCTGTACAACGGGTTTCAAGGTGTCCTCTACATAGCTGGAGAGGTTCTCTCCCAGAGTCCCATTGCCTGATATGATGTGATGTCCAGGTATGTTGGCTTTGTGTATCTTCAGCAGGCAATGGAAGTCCCCTATGCGAATATGTAGGATGAGAGCGTGTATGGTGCTCTTGATCAAAGTTCTTGATCAGTCTGCTGAGTTCACGGATAAGCTCGCTCTTTGGTCAGATCAGCATGTAGTTGCTTGTAGTGTTCCAGGTTGTTCAGTTGTCAGAATACATTCTCACGGTAGTCCATTCTACTTCATAGGACGTTGGCTACTTGTTTGGACACAGATTTTATCGTAAAAGATCAATGTATTCTCTAAAGCTGCCTGAGCAAGCAGTGGGAGCTCTGAAAACTTGTGGTTTCAAATAAATCTGTTACACTATAACTTGGTGTTGTGTGATTTTTTTATTTTGTCCCCCAGTCCAACACCAGCATCTCCACATCATGGCTTTCCTTCTAAGAGCAGGGAGGAAGCCAAATATTGTCTGCTCCATAAATTCTGCCTTGCAGTGAGCTGATTTGAATTAATGCTAATATTTAAACAAACTGAAAGTGCTGGAAATATTTATTTTCCTTTCTTCCTGTTGTTGGATCATGTTCAATAATGACCAAGACTGGTGAGTGCTGGTGATAGCTTTTTTTTTTATTGAGCATCTGCAGTAGTGCAGTTCAAGATGGTGATGGAATCCAAAGTACAGTTTTACAGTTGGCTCTTTGTATACATACATGAATATTTTAGCACTATGGTGTCACATACTTTTGTACAATAGATACAACTTTGCAAAACTTCTGTCCTGATGAAGCAGGTGATAGTTTAAATACTTGCTAAATGTTAGCTGTTAGTCTTATTCGGATTAGGATGCCAGTCCAGTCTGAGCTTGCATAATTGAGATGTTAATCCTTTTTGTCTTTTGAAGTTCGTAATGTTAGTAAAAATACCAACCTACATGATCTGAAAATAAGTGAAAAATTATATGTACACGAAATATAAGTATAGAGGAGATCAAACTGATCTCCTGCAGCTAGGACATAAGGTTTCATTTACTATTGCCAGTTTTGACTGTTCTTATACATTATACATGCAGTTTTACAGAAGCGCTGTTTTGATACTAAGTTTCATAAAGTGGGTAGGGCCCTAATTAATATGTATTTACAAAATATAACCTCAATTATCTGAACAAGAACTCAACGTCCCAATGTTTGTTTGGGTAAACTATTATCCAACCATTCAATTATCCAAGCAAAATGCTCCCTGCTCATGTCCTTCGGATAATCAAGGTTGCCCTTTACATTAGTGGAGGAAACTGTTCTGTAATGTTTTCAGGTCTCTCGAGACAGTTAATCTTCCCATAGTTTGAGTGAGTTATGGAGACATGATGAGTAGATGGCAATGTTCTAAGTAGTTTACAGTATGAATGCTTTAATCAGGGGTAGCCTTTGGTACAGAAACCGGTCTAAATGCTGCTTGCAGCATGAAGCTGATAAGAATTGAAAGATGGTGAGAAACGGTGATGGTTGGAAGAGTAAACTGCACTGTTTAAAAAATTTTATGAATGAGTGGAAATACTGTATAGTAAACAAAGTGCTTGTGAGTGAGTTGGTGAAGAGAATCATAATACAATACCTCTCAATATTGAACAGTCACATGCCTAAAATGAGAATTGAAGTCTTGGCGAAACCAGTTGGATTGGGTTAGTCTTTTCATCTTCTGAAAAGAACACGTGATCATGAAACCTACTTTTAGTCTGTTTCTAACATTGCTAGCAGTGCATTTTTAAAAGGAAAATAATACCATCAATGATGGGATCTGCAGAATGTCTGTTTCTAACTAAGCATGTCACTTAATTTCCTCAAAATCTAGGAATATAAGCAGCAGTGCACTCATATGATAGCAAGTAAGCCAAGTCGCAGTGAAAAATTTTTAGCAGCTTGTGCTGCAGGTGAGTCAAAACATTCCAATTTACCTTGCTTGAATCAAAATTAGCTTGTTTTCATTGGGTAAAAACAATTTCTTTCTGCAAACAGTGTAGTCAACCACCTGTACTGTAAATGAACATACTCATTTTATTTTATCCCGCAGGATAGCAAATTTAGTTATTGAAGCATGAGCTCTTGCATCAGCAACTGATTTCACTTCTCCAAGAGATCTGATAGGATTTCTGTGCCTTCTGCTCTTGTCATTTTGGAGCTGCCCCTTGTACTTGCATAATTACTTCACTCCGTGTGTGTGTGTGCTATAAGTAACAATCTCTCTCTGGTATTGGAAGAGATCAGGGATTCCAGCCATTTTTCCTACCTTTTTTAAAGCAAATTTTGTAGAGATATATGTTGCAAGCAGTATGCATGAAGTGAACATGATGGATGGATAGTACCTTCAACTGAAGTGGGTAGAAGGGCAGAATGACCGAACTGTGTAGAAGCGAAAGTGTGCATTAATATCCTGAGATTAGCAGGAGCATGTCTGGAAGCTTAAAAAGTCACCAAGTTATTAGTGTCTGAATTGTAAGGGGAGAGAATATTCTTGAACTGGGTCAATTGTGTAGCCCAGAACTAATATTTTAAGTAATTTACTAAACCTTATTGACTTCCATTTTAATTACATTTTTAAAGTAGTAACAAGTGTGAAGAGTGTTGCAATGTTAGTACCACAATCTGGAAATGTTTATTGTTTTTCTTTTTTTTTAGGAAAGTGGGTCTTGACTCAAGATTACATCATTGACAGTGCTAAAGATGGCAGGTGGCTTAATGAAATCCAGTATGAGTGGGGATATAAAACTCAAAGTATTTCACAGTATCCCGTGCCAATGGAATCTGCGCCAAAAATGTGGCGTGAAGAGCTGGCCCGTTCGAGTAGACCAGGAGTGTTTCACAACTGGAAAGTAGTCCTTCTGATCAACGATGAATCGAGGAGAAATATTTTCAAAAGGTAACATTCAGAAGGGACATTATTAATCAGAAATTGCTGGAAAAACTTGGGTGTTGCAGCATCTGTGGAGAGAAAGCAGAGTTAATGTTCCGTGTCCAGTGACCCTTCATCAAAATGCCCTTATTCTGGGTCACTGGATCTGAAATGTTAACTCTGCTTTCTTTCTACAATTGCTGCCAAACCTGTTGAGTTTTTTTCTTGCAACTTCTCCTTCTGTGTCTGATTTCTAGCATCCGCAGTTTTTGTTTGGGACCTCTACTGTTTTAATTATTTTGGACTCAATGATATTTGTATGCCAGGGCTTGCTGATTTTATAAATGAGTTCTGGTGTTTTTAGTTGTTCTCCGAGCATATAGCTTAATCTATTGCAGAATGAAATGTTTTTAAGGCACCAAAAGCAGCTAGTGAGGAAAATAAATACCCATGCAAAGAAAGGAAAAAATTAGAAAGTATAATGAATTTTTTTGATCAATAAGGCTTAAGAAGAATATTGAATTATGGAAACAGCACGATGGCTCAGTGGTTAGCACTGCTGCCTCACCGCACAAGGGACCAGGTTTGATTCCAACCTTTAACAACTGTGCAAATTCCACGCATGCATTCTCCCAGTGTCTGCATGGGTTTCCTCCGGGTGCTCGGGTTTCCTCCCACAATACAAAGATGTGCGGGGTAGGTGAATTGGCAATGTAAAATTGCTCATAGTGTTCAGGGATGTGTAAGTTAGGTGAATTAGTCAGGGGTAAACGTAGAGTAATAGAGGAATGGATCTGGTGTGTTACCCTTTGGAGGGTCTGTGTGGACTTGTTGGGTCAAAGGGCCCGTTTCCACGCTGTAGGAATTCTATTCTGTAACTTACAGGGGTTACAGTCCGCAGGTATCTTTTGGACGAGTACACCACCACCAGCACAGACTTTATCAGCAAGTATGTGGAGGATTGCATACTGAGGAAGTCAATCCAAGTGTTCTCCAACAGGAAACCCTGGATGAATCGGGACATATAGTCTCCTCTACATTTGGGGAGACTGGATGCCTCCTCGCAGAGCGCTTCAGGGAACATCTCCGGGACACCCACACCAATCAACCCCACCGCCCTGTGGCCCAACGTTTCAACTCCCCCTCCTACTCTGCCAAGGACATGCAGGTTGTGGGCCTCCTCCACCGCTGCTCCCTCACCACCCGACGCCTTGAGGAAGAACATCTCATCTTCTGCCTCAGAACATTTCAATCGCAGGGCATCAATGTGTTCTTCACCAGTTTTCTCATTTCCACTCCCCCCCACCTTACCCCAGTTCCATCCTTCCAGCTCAGCACTGTCCTCATGACCTGTCCTACCTGACAATCTCCCTTCCCACCTATCCGCTCCACCCACCCCTCTGAACTATCACCTCCATCCCCACCCCCATTCACCTATTGTACTCTTTGCTACCTTCTCCTTCTCTTTTCTTCCCCCACCCCCATCCCCCACCCATTTATCTCTCCACCCTGGAGGCTCCCTGCCTCTATTCCTGATAAAGGGATTTTGCCTGAAACGTTGATTTTCCTGCTCGTCAGATGCTGCCTGACCTGCTGTGCTTTTCCAGCACCACTCTGATCTGATTTCCAGCATCTGCAGTCATCATGTTTGCCTCGGGACATAATAGAACCTACTAAAAACCAGGCGTGAGGCCTTCAGATCAGGAGACCCACTCAAATACAAGGAATCCAAGTATGACCTTCGCAGAGCCATTAAAACAGTCAAGGCCCAATACCAATCCAAACTAGAGACCTAGCCAGACACCTGGCAAGGACTGAATGACATCACAGGTTCTAAAAAGAATGCAAGATAGCAGACGATGACATATCCCTCCCAGATTGTCTCAACGCCTTCTGGGCTTGCTTTGAGCAGAATTTCGGCAGAGCGGTAACACCCATTCTGACAAATCCTACCTCAACAGTCACTGCATCAGAGGTCAGATCAGTTTTCCTTTGTGTGAATCCAAGGAAAACAATGGGACCAGGCCGTGCACTCAGAGCATGCGCAAATCAACTGGTGGAGGTCTTCTCAGACATCTTCAACCTCTCCCTGCAGCAGGCCACTGTCCTGCCTAAGAGGACTAACAACAACCCTGTGCCTAAGAAGGCACATGCAGCATGTCTCAATGACAAACACCCAGTGGCCCTAACTTTGATCATGAAGTGCTTTGAAAGGCCGGTCATGGCATTAATCAATTCCAGCCTCCCCACTACTCTTGACTAACTCCATTAACCTATCTGACCAACAGATCCATGTCCGAGGCCATATCACTTGCCCTTCACTCCTCCCTAGAACATCTTGACACCAAGAACAGCTTTCTGAATCCTACACACTGACTACAGTTCAGCCTTCGACACTAATATCCCCTCGAGACTGATTACTAAACTTAGTGATCTCGGACTAAATCCCACTCTCTGCAACCGGACCCTCAGTTTCCTGGCCCACAGGCCACAATCAGCAAAGACTGGGGACAATATTTCATCGTCACTAACAATCTCCGGTGGAGCCCCCCAGGGGTGTGTACTCATTCCACTACTGTATTCGCTGTATACCCATGACTGCTTCGTCAAATACCAGATTAATGCCATTTACAAGTTTGCTGATGACAACACCACAGTGAGTCGAATCTCAGATGGCGACAGACTGGAGGTGTAAAACTGAAAAAATGATGCACTGAGAACAACCTAGCTCTCAATGGCAGCAAAACCAAGGAACTTATTATTGACTTTCAGCGGGATGTTACGTGCCCCCCCCTACGCATTAACAGCACAGGTGGAACAAGTGGAAAGTGTCAAGCTCCTGGGAGTGGTCATCTACAACAAGCTTTCTTGGACTTATCATGTGAGTGCACGAGTTACAAAGACCCAACAATGTCTCCTCTTCCTCAGGCAGCTGAGGAAATTTGGCATGACGGTGAATACCCTTGCCAACGTTTATAGGTGTGCTACTCAGAGCATTCTGTCTGAATGTATTGCAACTGTAACCTTCAAGATCTGAGACAGTTACAGAGAGTGATGAACTCTGCCTGGGCAATCAAAGGCCAACCTCCCATCTATAGAATTCATTTACTCGGACCACTGTCAAGGAAAGGCTGCCAGCATTCTTAAAGATCCATCCCACCCTGGCAATGTTTTTCTACAACCTCTACCATCGGGGAGAAGGTACAGAAGCCTGAATACGTGCTCCAGCTGGTTTTGCAACAGTTTCTACACTACTATTGTTAGAATACTGAATGGACTCTCAAACTCTTTTAACATTTGCCTGTACCTGTTTTTGTTTTTGCTGCTGTTTACTTGTTTACTATTTATGCAACTTCATTCTGTGATCTGCCTGTATTGCTCGCAAGATAAAGCTTTTCACTGTGCCTCAGTACACGTGACAATAAATTCAATTCAATTTGAAGAGGGTAAGTTTCAGCATGATAGCTACATGCATGGAAAGTTGCACAAGAGACCAGCATAAAAAAAAAATTAAAGTCTTTGGTGCACTATTTGGAAATGAGGCAGTTAACAAAATGGCAAAGTGACAATATCAGCAGATGCATGGGAATGCTACCACCGGAAAATTCTCTGAAGCCACTTACCATCCTGACTTGGAATTGCTGTTCCACGTTGTCCTTGAGTCAAATCCGAGAACTCACTTAACTTTGTAGATGCACCATCACCTGGACTGCAGCAATTCAAGAAGGAGGCCCAACATCGCATTCAGAAAGGAATATTTGTTACCAAATTGACTGCATTTACTGGAAATAAGGACTTGACCAGAAATTTAATGCGAGTTCTGGGTTAAGTAGTTGTGAATCCTGTAGTTCACCTAGTAATAGTAGTTGAACTTGTAGCAGTGGTTGGCAACAGTAGTGGAAGCACCTGAAATGTGTGGAGTTTGTGAAAAGTCTTTAAAATAATGAATTTATTGACCAAGGTTGGGATTTATCCAAGACCAAGTGTTAAGCACAGACTTTTTACCCCTTTTTTAATAGGTGTGGATGACTGACCAAAACCAGCTTTTGCCCATTTCTAATTGACTTTTGAAAGATAATGAGTTGCTGTCTTAATGCTGCTACTATGTGGTAAGGAGATTCCTGCAGAATAGTGGAAAAAATACAGAATTTTCACCGTGCCTATGAAGGAATGGAAACACATTTGGCATATACCAAGATGTTATATGACCAAGGCATGATTCCATGCTTAGGGAAGACACTAGTGCTAGTCGAAGGAAAGAAAGAATTGCTGAAATGCTCTTGCTACAATAATAGGTAAACTAGAATCTCCCAATTAGTGCCACTGAGCTGGGAAGAATCTATTGAGGAGGGTGTTATGATTAAATATGTAGAAGGCTACAGAGGTTGATCAGGATAGTGGGCATGCACTGTCATTTGTTATTATGTTTAGGGCTGGTTTCAGTATATTGATAGGGAGGAAACCTTAGATGTTCAAATGGAATTGTGGGTAAGATGAGTACAAGCAACACACCTTTGGAGAGGAAAGTGTTGAATATCTGTATATCCAACACCTGAGGAAAGAGGACCATTTATATTGCCAGTTAGCATTGTGGCATAGAAAGAAAACTAGTGGTCAGACTTTTAATAAATTTTGGAGCAATTGAGTCTCCTGAACCAGGTGCTCTCAGCAAAGGTATGGTCAGAGATATTTAGACCAAAGCAGGATGCACAGTTTCAGAACTAGGGAAAGGAAAGGCCTAGGTAGAGGTGTGAACTGATAGGTATTAGGAAAGCAAAAAAAGAGCAGAGGCACCTCACAGCAGAGAAAAGGTTGTGTACTGGTGATCAAGAAAAAGATTTATGTGGATGGTGTTATGACATGGGATAAAACCTCCTGCTTAATTTAAACCAGCAACACAAAGATTTATCTCATGCGGTAATCTGTGAAAATTACCAAGAACTATTTAAAGTAAAAGTCAACAACTTTATTTCTTAGGTAATTATTCTGTTATATCTTAACAACAATTTACAACTCCTTCCTCTAACCTATCTTTTACCTTCCCCTTCTACAATACTAGTCTGAGAAAACCCCCAATTAAGATTGAACAAAAATTCAAAACCAGCCAGATGTTGAACCTTCTATTTCTCCGGTCGTCTTTTTTATTCTCCGGGATTTTTGTTTCACACCGGTAACTGATCGATAAAGGTACCTTTTTCAGAAAGCTATTCTCCAGGCAGTCTACAGATGCTGGTGGCATGGCCGTTCTCCTCCCAACTGTTCAATTTTCCCTGGTCTTGTATCGCCAAAGCATCGGGTTGTGTCATTGGCTTTTAAGGTTGTCACTATACTAAACTTGAATTTGATTGGAGTTTGGTATTTTTTTGGGGGGGGTATAATTTTAAACTGACCTAATTCAAATCTGTTTTTCATTTCCAGGCCACCAGCTACCCTCGCTACTGAATCACATTTAGATTATACCTTGTTCAGAAAACTTGGTGCTGTCAGATAGTTCTGCTAGCTCTTAACTTTCTTGAAGATACAGTACACCCACATCTTCATAGCACCTCTTTATTTTTCTCCCCTCCCCCCCCAAGAAAAAAAGAACCCTCCTAATGAGAAGATTGTTTTTTTTGTCTATTGTTTTTTAAACCCGTTTCCCTCATATACAGATAACTTTAATCTAACTTCACCTTAACAACTTCTCATATACCTGTTTATATATTTAACATTAAAGTAAATACAAATCTCATCTAAATGTTATCCGTTAAATCTACGATAATACATCTGTGATTGCATTCATCAACAATACTCAAAAATCAATTGAACTGACAATAATCAAGCTTTATTGTACGTACTGCAGCAATTTGGCTGTGACTTGGAAAGGGGAAGGATCCAGTTTGTTCCCTGTTTCCCTTCCAAGTTTTGTGCCTTTTAGAAGAAAAGTAACACCTTTTATATACATTTAAAATGTGCTGAGCAATTACAGATTATCATGAAATGTGCATCATCTGTAACACTGAGCCTTGGCCGAAAAAGAAAATTAATCATTTGTGTCATTCCATAACTCTGATTCTATTATATGGACCTTTTGTTTAATCTGAGATCTGCAGTTCAAAATATACAAGGAGCCTTGAAAAAGATGACTGAAGTTTTATACACGTATGGAATTTGTTTACATTCAGTCTGGTCCTGAAAGCTGTTTCTGACCTTTTTTTTTTGTCTTTTAACTTATTGAATTATAACTCGAGAATTGACCAATTTTATTTCCCATCGTGCTATGTTAATGTTGCCCACAATGCAACATTATGACCAACAACATGTATGAATTTTAAATTAAAAGTTGGTAACAAGACTCCAAAGAAATAGTCTAATTCTTGTCTTGGAATGCTTCAAAGAATGTAAGCGGATTGTGATCCATGTACACAACTGTCTCCGACATATTGTTCGTCACAAACACTAAAATGTTGTAAGGCGAGTAACCAAACTCAATAGTTTTCTTGATTGTGGAGTATTTCCTCTGGTGGATGTTGATCTTCTTCAAAAAGTAACCAACTCACAGTTCAATCCCATCCTCAGCTTTCTGTAGGAGTACAGCTCCAACTCTTATGTCACTAGGATCAATGGTGACTTTAAAAGGTTTCGAAAAGTTTGTAGATAAAACTGGTTTGGTGGTTAATATGGCTTTCAAATGATCGAATGTCTCCAGGCATGGTTGTATCCACTGAAACTTTGCTGAAGACTAATACAAATTGGTTAACAGTGCCACGACACTGAAGAAGTTTGGAACAAACCTCCTACAGAATCCTGAGTCTTCAGAATCGAAGTGCCTTTTTCTTTGAGGTTGGTTGTGGACATTTCTCTATGGCCTTCACCTTTGCATTCTGTGGGGTCAACCTTCCATGACCGATGTTCTGTCCCAAGAAAGTCACCTCTGATTTCGTGAATCCAGTTTTATTTAAGTTGATCACCAGTTTTGCTTC
>NW_025211866.1:0-25000 GCF_004010195.1 Chiloscyllium plagiosum
ACAATCCCAAAAAGGTGACCATCCCTTTCTTATTTCTCACTTCAACCCAAATAACCACCCTGGATGTATTTCTGGTAATATCCTCCCTCAGTACAGCTGTAATGCTATCCTTTATCAAAAACACCACTCCCCCTCCTCTCTTGCCTCCCTTTCTGTTCTTAGTCCCACATTTGTATCCTGGAACATTAAACTGACAGCCCTATCCATCATTGAGCCATGTTTCTGTAATTGCTATGACATCCGAGTCCCATGTTCCTAACCATGCCCTGAGCTCATCTGCCTTCCCTGTTAGGCCTCTTGCATTGAAATAAATGCAGTTTAATTTATCAGTACTACCTTATTCTCTGTATTGTCCCTGCCTGCCCTGACTTGCTTCTTTTCTCAACTGTCACAGTCTCAGATTGATCTCTGTCCTCACTATCTCCCTTGGTACCCCTCCCCACCCCCACCTTACTGGTTTAAATCCTCCCAAGTAGCTCTAGCAAATCTCCCTGCTGGTACATTAGTCCCCTTCCAATTCAGGTGCAATCCATCCTTCTTGTACAAGTCACTTCTACCCCAAAGAAATTCCAATGGTCCAAAAATGTGAATCCTTCTCCCACACACCAGCCCCTCAGCCACACATTCATCTGCTTTATCCTCCTATTCCTACCCTCACTAGCTCGCAGAACCAGGAGTAGTCCAGGTATTACTATTCTCGAGGACCTCCTTTTTAAATTCCTGCCTAACTCTCAGTATTCTCCCTTCAGAATCTCATGCTTTCCCCTTCCTATATCATTGGTTCCAATATGTACAATGACCTCCTGCTGGGCCCTCTCCCCCTTGAGAACGTTCTGCACCCTCTGAGACATCTTTGAACCTGGCACCAGGGAGGCAACACACCATTCTGATTTTTTGCTGCTGGCCACAGAAACATCTGTCTATGCCTCAGACAAGAGACTCCCCTAACACAATTGATATCTTAGAACCTGACGTATCCCTCATTGCATTAGAGCCAGTCTTGATACCAGAAACCTGGCTGTTTGTGCTACATTCCCCTGAGAATCCATCACCCCCTACATTTTCCAAAACAGCATACTTGTTTGAAATGGGGATAGCCACAGAAGACTCCTGCCTACCTCTCTTACCTTTCCTGGAATTAACCCATCTATGTGACTGAATCTGCAACTTTTCTCCTTTCTTATAACTGCCATCCATTACATCCCTTTGCTCTTGTAAATTCCTCATTGCCTCTAACGGTCTCTCCAACCAATCTATTCGATCTGATAGGATTCACAACCAACGGCATTTATTGCAGATATAATCCTCACTAACATGTAAACTCTTCCTAAATTCACACATCCAACAAGAAGAGCATATCACTCTACTAAGAGCCATTTTTGCTTTTTTCAATCTGCAGACCCAGAAAATAGCACTGTCTTATTCCTCTACAAAACACTGCTTCAGAATAACTTAATACTTAGGGCTTATATTTTTAAGTTTAATCAAGAGACATATCTTAGTAAAACATATAATCAAAAAAGTACTCACTCTACACACTGCTGCAGACTTACTGTAAGGCCACACTTAAAACTATTCACTTATCTCTTTCTGTGCTGTGACCTCTGCCAAACAAGTTTCTCCAAGATTAGTTGTGAATTCCACTGTTTGTAAAAAGAAGTCAAAACAACAGCACTTTTAAAAGGAAGAGGAACAGACAAAGGTAGTACATGGTCAGGCAGTGCAGGAGAGAGAGAGAGAGACAGAGAAAGAAACTCACACTGCTCCCTGACACAGCAGTGAACCTGCGCAGTTACTGCCTTTGCTGCTTGAATTCATGTATCGCTGGACATTGGAATGCATCTATCTTATGGTCTTACAGTCTTATAATGTCATATCCAGATGTGAAAAGCAGAGAGAGGAACATTTAATAAAACAGTAAAAATATATTTCATGTTTGCTTCTTTTCATGGAATCAATATAAAGCCAAACATTCTTACATAGAAAATAAAAAAGACCATCGAAATTTGAATGCAGATGTTAAATTCTGTAAAACTTGCAAGTCTGGCAGTCTCTATGGAGAGAGTTCAACAGAGATAACATGTTATGTCTGTAACCTTTTATTAAAATGTCACAGATTTTAAACAAATACAGAGGCTAGGAAAGAAAGGAGAGGGAGAGAGGCAGGAGGGAACATCTGAGAAAGGATGGAAGACCACAGAAATTCAATGACATAAGGACAAATGACTTTCACCCATTGTATCTCAGAAACCCTTTTCGACTGGATGTCATGGGCCATAAATGGAAATTTCATTGAACGTAACAAGGTAGAAGAATTTGTTTCTTTCCCCATTAGTATAGCTAGGACTGGGAATTTTTGAGGGTCCAATTTCATGGTGAACAGGCAATGATCCAAAGCTCCATTGCCACCAAGTCCTGATCACGCTTCACTGCAGTGCCTACTGATCTACATTATCTCATGCTTAGGCAATGGATTGGTTTGACATGATTATCCTTGTTTTCAAATCCCATCACTGCCAGTCCATCCCTATCTTTATGAGTAACTTGGAGGAAACTACTCAGTGCTTCACTGCTGCTATTTCAGATTGAGTGTCATTTATGCAGGTCCAGCTTTGTGCAGACCTAGGCACAGCCCATATTTAGTGTTTTCTATTTATGACATGCTCAAAACCTAGAGTTATCAAGTGCAAAGAACTGTTGACCACCAAATGTTCCACACATTCCAAAGTGTGCACTAAAGTTTGGAATGTGTCACAGTAAAGATTTAACAAGGTATGCCAACGTCTAACACCCTCCAACAACAGCACACAGAGTGGTTAGGACCAGTGTAAAATCCCTCAGACTTTGTGCACAAGAAAATGTTTGTGAAGAACTGTAAATGTACATTTTAAATATTACCTGTTAATGATAAGTGCCCTGAGGCACCTCATGTACTGTACAGATAGAAACTGAATTGCACTTTGTATAATGTAAAACTTGAACAGTTTTGTAAAGTACTTTTACACATTTTATGAATGAAGGACATTTTTGGAAAAAAGTGTTCTCTTTCAAATCCTGCAATGCTCATTTATAGACAGTAGTGGATGAGCTGTGACTCAGTGAATTGAGTTGGCAAAAAGTAGGCATAACTGTATGACTACACAATGCATGGGTACATACCCTGTTCTCATTCTGTTCACTATTTTTCTTTGTTAAAAGAATGCTGTCTGTTGTACAAAATTGTAAATCATGGATATGGTTTGTATTGCTTCTTTCCCAAACTTTATCTTTTAAATGTTATGTTGTTTTTTTTGACCAAAGCTGGAAAGTCAAAAATAAGAATAACAGAAACATTGAAAGCCTAAATTTACCTAGCACATTTAATGCAAAATAATATCCCAAGGAGTTGGGATAATGGGGACATCCTAAGACATTTCACAAAACATTCGAGAACAAAGTATAAAACTCTTCACATAAGGCAATATTAAGTCTGGTGACTTAAAGCTTGGTCAATGAGGTAGGGCCTGATAAAGGTAACAAGATGCATTTTGGAAGAAGCAACAAACAAGGGAGTACTCAATGAATGGCAGGAGACTGGGGAGCTCAAAGGGACAGAGGGATCTGGAGGTGCTCCCTGAAGGTTGCAAGACATTATAATAGGGGAGTTAAGAAGGCCTACAGGATGCTTACCTTTATTAATTGAGGCATGGAATTAGCAGAGCAGGGAGGTTACGTTGAAGCTGTACAGAATTTTGGTTAGGCCACAGTTGGAGTACTGTGCACTGTTCTGGTCACCACACAATATGAAGAATGTGATTGCACATGAGGTGCAGAAAAG
Source organism: Chiloscyllium plagiosum (assembly GCF_004010195.1). NCBI lineage: Eukaryota > Metazoa > Chordata > Chondrichthyes > Orectolobiformes > Hemiscylliidae > Chiloscyllium > Chiloscyllium plagiosum. The sequence continues at coordinate 3,818 of NW_025211866.1, forward strand.
ATTCAGCAGGATGCTATCTAGGATGGAGCATTTCAGCTAGGAAGTGAGGCTAGATAAGCGCAGGCTGTTTTCTTTGGAACAGAGAATGTTGTTGGAGGGACCTGATTGAGGTGTATAAGATTACAAGCAGCGTGGACAGCATGAGTAGGAAGTAGCTGATCCCCTTAGTTGAAAGGTTAAGAAGGGGGAATACTTTTAAAATGAAGGGCAGAAGGGTTAGAAGGGATTTAAGGAAATTTGAAGTGTTGCATGTCTGGGAGTAAATATAGATAAATGAGCACAAAGATGAGAATGAAAGAATTCTTGCTGTGAGAAAGTGATAAGTAGCAGAGTTCTGAAGAATTTCAGAGTTTGGTAAACCTCTTTTGTGCCCTCTCCAAACCTCCACAATCTTCCTGTAACTCACTCATTAGAACTGCATACAGTATTCCAAATGTGGCCTAACACAGCTGCAACATAACTTGCTAACTCTTATACCCGATTCCCTCATTGATGAAGGCTTGTATTACCCTGTGTTATATCAGGTAGCTATAGACTTGCAAACCAAGATCTCTCTGTATGTCAATGCTCCTGCCATTTACAGTTTATTTCCCTCTTGTATTTGACCTCCCAAAATGTATCACCTCCAATACTTGTTCAGATTAAATGCCATCTGACATTTCTCCACCCAACTTCCATATCCTACTGTATCCATTGATACCTTTCCCCATTATCTACAATTTTGCCAATTTTTGTGTTATCTGAAATCAGTGAGCAACCCTACATCCAAAACCTCAACCTGAGCTATAAATCTTCTCAAAACTCACTATCTGAAAACGTCCTAAATAGGCCACCTACGTTTTCATCCAAATTACTTACATATATTACAAACAACAGAAGTCCAAACAACAGAAACCGTGATCCTTGTGAAACATCACTAGTCACAGGCCACCAGTCAGAAAAATAGTCCTCCACCACTAACCTCTGTCATCTATGACAAGCCAATTTTGTGTCCAACTTACCAACTCACTATTGATCCCATGTGACTTAATCTTCTGGACCAGCCTATCATGAAGGAATCTTGTCAAATATTTTAGTAACTCCAGGTAGGGACATTGTGTAAATCCATTGTGTAAATTCATTGTGTAAACCCTTCCCTTATTAGACCTCCCAAAATTTAAGGTTTGAAGTTCTTCTGTAAGTGTGATGTGTTCTTGTTGATGTTCCCTGTGCGTGCTTGTAAAACCGTGATCAATGTAGCTGGCTTCTCAAAATCAAGTTACATTCTGCCAGAAGCTTCAATCTTCCTGAAACTATATTATAGCTGAGAGTGTCCTTCAAGAAAAGATGCCTTTCTCATTCCAAAATCCACGACATCTCCGATGCAGTAGGTACCTTGCGGGTTGTAGATATGTTAAAAACTTTGTGATCATTGGCATTTGAACTAGGACATTGTTTTCCTCTGCTGCAGACCTTTTATGTGACAGGGCATTACCAGTTATTTCTATTTATTGCACTTAATCTGCAACACTGGCAAGACTTTCATCTTCATTTGTATTTTCTGTAAATTAACCAGAGTCCCAATCATGTCTTAAGGGTGTGAAGATGCAGCTGACAGCAGCTAAACCTTCAGGATGCTGGTCTGTTTTTGTTCCTTTGACATTCTCCAGTCTTCATTAAAGGTAAACATTTCTTGATTAGATTAGATTAGATTAGTTTAGATTAGATTAGATTCCCTACAGTATGGAAACAGGCCCTTCAGCCCAACAAGTCCACACCGACCCTCCGAAGAGTGACCCACCCAGATCCATTCCTCATATTTACCCCTGACTAATGCACCTCACACTATGGGCAAATTAGCATGGCCAATTCACCTAACCTGTAAATTTTTGGATTCTAGGAGGAATCTGGAGCACCCGGAGGATACCCACACAGACACAGGATTCATCTATGATTACAGTTGTAGTTGTCGTGGCTGTGGCTGGTGGATTCAGTGAATTAAACAGATAACGTTACCTCTTATTACTTTCTTCAAGGTTAAAAATTACACAACACCAGGTTATAGTCCAACACATTTATTTGAAAATATAAGTGTTCGGACCTTTGCTTCTTCATCAGTAGCTAGTGGGGTAGGATCATAGGACGCAGAGTCTAGATTAGAGTGGTGCTGGAAAAGCACAGCAGGTCAGGCAGTATCTGAGGAGCAGGAAAATCGACATTTCGGGCAAAAGCCCTCACTTTTGCCTCATAGGTCACAGAATTTATAGTAGAAGATCAAAGTGTCAGACAACTAATGAGATATATTGAACAAACCTATATTAGTGCTAAGTCTTTCATCACTTAGAATGAGGATGCAGATTTCAATTGATTAATATGTCAATATCAAAACTTCTTTCATGTCACAAATTCCTACTTTGGAAATAGAATCAATCTGACTCAAGGTTGGGATACAGACAGACTCTACCCTCACACTTTAATGCTTTGGGAGAAAGTGAGGACTGCAGATGCTGAAGATCAGAGTCGAAAAGTGTGGCGCTGGAAAAACACAGCAGGTCAGGCAGCATCCGAGGAGCAAAGAGTCAACGTTTCGGGCATAAGCCCTTCATCAGGAATGTGATTATCTTTAATGCATTGTCTGAGCTGAGATGTCACTTTTTTTAATACTGATAAAACCTTAAATTGTCTTGGACTGTGACTTGAAAGAAGTTCTGGAATTAACATATTAATCAATCAAAACCTGCATCCCATTCTAAGTGATTAAACACCTAACAGCAACACAGGTTTGTTCAATACATCTCATCAGTTGTATGACACTTTGATCTTTTACAATAAATTCTGAGTGCTGTGATCCTGCCCCACTAGCTACCTGACGAAGGAGCAGCACTCCAAAAGCTTGTAATTTCAAATAAATCTGTTGGACTATAATCAGGTATTGTGTGATTTTTAACATTGCCCACCCCAGTCCAACACCAGGACCTCTGCATCATACTTTCTTCAACAAAGGGATGACTCACCTTAAAAGAGGCAACGAAGTAAAGCAAAACAAAGAAAAACAAAATAATGTCAAATTCTTTCATCATCATCACTGATGATCTTCATCAGCAGTGACTTTTCTCTCACTGTTTGCAGCCTCTATTTGGAGAGAAATTAACAATCTGCACTATCATCACAGTCATAGGGCTGGAATATCTGTACTGGAGAGTGATTCCTTTCTTGTGTGCTGAGTTGATTTCAGTGTCTTTGCTGTCTGCTAAGTGAAGAACATCCAAAGTTACACATTTACCTTGATTTAATAAGAAAAAAATGTTTAGAAATGACATACAAGACTTCTGTGATGTCCATTCCAATGAATCAATTAATTCTAAACACAGGTGAAAATACCTGGAGGTGAATCAAGGAGATGCCAATTATGACAAGCCAAAAGGAGCATCTCAGTAATCCTGTGGGCAGAGACCATTGAACTACCTTCTTAATCTTTTCCTCAACCCATATCAGTCATTTTATTTTCCTGTCTATGTCTGTATGTAGAGAGGAGGTTTGTAAGGGGGTTACAGTTTTAACGAGTAGATGTATATGTTGACAGTTCATAGTTGTTTACCTATAAATAGAGTTGTTTTATTTGTACTAAATAGTAATCTTGCTAAGTACTGAAACCTGATCCATGTTCTATGTACTATGTCAACCTTTGTGTAAAAGACAGACAAACTGGAGAATTTTGTGTGCTTTGAAAATTTTTTAACTTTTGCGAAGACTTTAGGAAAAGTGGCTTGACTTCCAGTGCACTATCTCAGTGAGGTCAATGCCTCCAACAACCATAACCAAAATCCTTTGTGCCAGGTATAACATCATCCAACAGAGAGTTTCCCCCCGATTCCTGTTGTCTCTAGTTTTGCTAGGGCTTCTTGTTACCATTCTTTTTCAAATGTAGCCCTCAATATCAAGAGCAGTTAATTTCATCTCAACTCTGGAATTCAGCTCTTTTGTCCATGTTTGAACTAAGACTGTAATATGGTTGGGAGCTGAATGATCCCTATAGAACCTAAACTGAGAATCATTGAGCTTATAGGCATAGAGATACAAAATAGGCATGAGAAAGACAAGTAGACAAGAGAAACATATATGGAGTTTGGTGTGGAAGACAGTTGGTACCTGAATGGGTTAACTGACATCACAAAATAATCTCCACCCATCTAAATATAAAGAACTGTTCTTGAGAGGAGCTCATGAGTTCAACATGTGTTCACCAGTGTGTTGACATGCTTCAATGATTGTTCTGAATATTAACACATGTAAGTAAAGCATTTAGGTGTACTTAATACACTGATATCTGGATTAGTGGTGCTGGAAGAGCACAGCAGTTCAGGCAGCATCTGAGGAGCAGTAAAATCGACGTTTCGGGCAAAAGCCCTTCATCAGGAATGCAGGCACTGAGGAAGCAAATGTGGCTGTGGTAGCGAGTTTGTTTCAGGACATGGTTGAAGAGCTTCAGGGCAGAGGAAATGACCTGGGAGTTGCAGTGGGAGAAGGACTCCCTGAGATTCTTGTAGAGACAGGAGGAAAACTTCTTCAAGGCAGGCATCCTTGCAAGAGGATTCGCAGTAGGGTTAAAATCAACTAGGTAAAAACAATGATTGCAGATGCTGGAAACCAGATTCTGGATTAGTGGTGCTGGAAGAGCACAGCAGTTCAGGCAGCATCCGAGGAGCAGTAAAATTAACGTTTCGGGCAAAAGCCCTTCATCAGTTAATACACTGATAGTTTGACAGTCTCTATAAGAGGTAATCACATATCTCAGATGAAATGTAAGCAGTTACTAATTAATATATAATCAACCTATTATTATTTATTAAGATTAAGCCTATTTTCTAACTGAAGGTTCACATGGGCATCTTTCCCAATGTGGTATTGGCAGCTTAGTCTGATACAGCAAAAAGTATTGGTGGCAACGCATCTATCCAAACCTTCTCAGCCTATTATTATAAGATAACAAGTAGAGGTGAGGATTACCACATTACCATTCCAACAGGGCCAGGAAATCAGGAATGAGGAAATTAAAAGAGAAAATTTCAAAACAAACAAAACCGGACAGGTAACAGCCTTGGACACAGAAACAATATTAAGGGTGATGACTGGGAGAAGTTAGAGATTTAACAGATTTTAAGCAAAAATAAAGATAGAGAAAGAAAGGGAAGATAAAGATTAGTTAAAGTCTGAATCCATTAAAATTCTTTTAAAAGATAGAGGGAGAATGGAGATTGGTTAAGAAAGGGCCTTCAAAGACTAGGTTCAATGTATCTGAGCACACTGCAAAACACTTCAGGAATTCACATAAGACCAGTGTCAAATAATTGTTTTATATGTCGACACATATTGTGTTTGCTTACCTATGCCCCTAATCAGGATTGGGTAAACTAGAGGAAATAACCTCTAAAAAGAAGCAGAAATTATTTGGTGGCTTATTAGGTCTGGTTATAATCATTATTCAGCCAGTTCTGCATAGTGTCAAACTATACAAAACAGAAAATAGACCCCTTGTTATAAAACTTTTTTAGTTTTCCTTTTAGTTTCAAACAATAGAATGGAAGATGGTAATGATTGCCATGTTGATTACAACAGTTATAAAGCAACAAAACTATCCTGCTCTAAGACAATGTAGAATTTACAACAGATCTCTACTTATTTAATAACACAAGATTATATTGCAACCAACAGTTATTTCACCAGTACAGTGCCCACCTTTTAACATGATAATCACATGGGTTACAAACTGTACTTTTAGAAAGGCAAGGACTGATTATGGATAGTCAACATGGCTTTGTGCATGGGAAAGCATGTCTCACTAACTTGTTGGAGATTTTTGAAGAGGTGACAAAGAAGATTATTGAAGGCAGAACAGTGGAGCTAGTCAACTGGATAGAAAATTAGCTTTGTAGGTAAGAGGGTGGCGGTAGATGGTTGTTATTTGACTGGAGGCTTGCGAACAGTGGTGTGCTGCAAGTATCGGTGCTGGATCCACTGTTTTTCATTATGTATATAAATGATTTGGATGTGACTATAGGAGGTATGGTCAGAAAGTTTTCAGATATACCAAAATTGGTAGACAGCAAAAAAGGTGATATCAGAATAAAATGGGACCTTGATCAGAGGGGCCAATGAGCCAAGGAGTGGCAGAAGAAGTTTAATTTAGATAAATGTGAGGTGTTGCACTTTGGTAAGACAAACCAGAGCAGGACTTATTACAGTTAATCGTAGGGTCCTGGGGAGTGTTGCCAAACAAAGAGACCCAGAGGTGCAGGTGCACAGCTCCTTGAAAGCAGAGTTGCAGGTATTCAGGATAATGAAGAAGGTGTTTGGCATGCTTGCCTTCATTGGTCAGTGCATTGAGTATAAGAGTTGGGTTGTCATGCTGCGGCTGTAAAGGACATTGGTGAGGCCACTTTTATAATACTGCACTCAGTGTTGGTCTCACCACTATAGGAAAGATATTGTTAAAACTGAAAAGGTCCAGACAAGATTTACGAGGGTATTGCTGGGATTGGAGGGTTTGAGCTATAGGGAGAGGCTGAATAGACTTTTTTTCCCTGAGCGTCGGAGACTGAGACACTGACCTTATAGAGATTTGTAAAATCATGAGGGACATGGATAGGATGAATAGCCAATGGCTCCCTTTTTCCCAAAAAGAGGAGACCAAAACTAGAGGGCATAGGTTTAAAGTGAGAGGGGAAAAATTTAATAGGGACCTGACGGGCAGCTTTTTCACACAGAGGGTGGTGCGTGCATGGATCAAGCTGCCAGAGGAAGCAGCAGAGGTGGATACAAACTAGATGGGTACATGAATAAGAAAAGTTTAGAAGGATATGGGCCAAATGCTAGTTAATGGGAGATCAGTTTAGGATATCTGGTTGATACAGACGAGTTGAACCAAATGGTCTGTTTCTGTGCTATATAATTCTATGAATCTATGACTTGGAGACTGGATAATTATCACTTGAAATCACCTTGTCGAGATTATCACTGTATCTTTGGTAAGGGCAAAATCTTTGAACTCACTTACTAATACTTTGTTTCAGTGTCGAAAGCAAAAACTGAAGAAAGTGTTCAAAGTTAGAGGAAGCAAAAAAGCAGCAAAAATATTAGGAAATTGGCATATAAATGGTAAAGGCAGTTTAATTCAGAAAAATGAAGTTCAATAAATCTATGAATAGCAATTAAGGCCAGTTGATTTTGCAATGCATTTGAAAAGCAAAAGTTTAAGTCTGCACATGAAATAAATGGGCATGTTAAAAACACTAAAATAGAAGTAGGACTTTGTACTTTACTTGAGAGAGATGTAACAGAAAAGCAAATATCCTGATGACTAAAGATAGTTAAATCCTATATGGAAAAATGCATGACGATTCTTTTGTTTTATTCTTGCAATGGGATGTGGGCATCACTGGCAATATCAGAATTTGTTGTTCATCCCTAACTGGCATTGAACTGAATGGCTTGCTAGACCCTTTCAGAATTAACCATATTGCTGCAGGGCTGGGGGTCACATGGAATTCCTCTGTCAGTAACGAACATTAATGAATAACTGGCTTTCTACAAATAGTCAACAAAGGTTTATAATTACAATTATTGAAACTAGCATTATGTTACAAATTTATTAATTAAATTACACTATCTGACATGGTGTAATTTGAATTTATACCCCCATTATGCCTCTGGATTACTAGGATAATAGTATTACCACTGTGCTATTGTCGTCCTCAATCAACTACCTACTAATTGTAAGAATATTAACTTTGGCCTAAGTGCAAAACAGATTTTACAGAATGATTCCAAAGATGAGGACCCTGAGTTATTGTATTTAGGGACAGTTCAGAAGCACAACTCATATTTGAAATGTCAATGGGCTTGTTCTCACCACAAGTATCATTTAATATGTTTTATGCATCCAGATTTCTCTTTTTTATTCAGAGGCACACTATTTATAGGATAAGGTGTAGTGGGGTGGGGTGGTGCAGGTTACTGAAGCCATCTATAATGGTAAATTTGTGATTTTTATTTTATGTTTATGATTAATTTGTTTCTGGGTCGTTGTCATACCTGCTCTAGCTGTATCTGAATATTTTAATATTCAGGAGAAAATTGAGCTTATTAAAAAAACATTTCTTAAAAAAAATATGGGAAGTAGAAAATAATCCAATTACAGAATAGAAAAAATTAATAACAAGAAAAAATCTCACAGACTGGAATCACAAAATAGACAGGTACAGAGTGAGTGAATGGTCAAATATCTGGCAGATGGAATATAATGTGGCAAGATGTGAAGTTGTTTATTTTGGCATGATGATTAAAAAGAAAGGATACTACTGAAATGATTGCAGAGTTCTGAGATCCAGAGGGACAAGGTAGGAGCAGAAGTAAGCCATCAAGTCTGCTCCATTATTCAGTGAGATTGTGGTTGATCTGATGATCCTCAACTCCACTTTTTTGCCTTTCCTCTGTAATCCGTGATTCCCTTACTGATTAAAAATCTGTCTATTTCAGTCTTGAATATATTTAATGACCTAGCCTCAAAGGCCCTCTGTTGTAAATAATTCAACTGATCCACTACCTTCTGAGAGAAGAAGTTCCTCCTCATCTCTGCCTTAAACGACCAAGCCTTTATTCTGAAATTATGTCCTCTTGTTCCAGACTTTCCCACAGGGGGAAATAACCTTTTTATATTTACTCTGTCAAGTCCTGAAGAATCTTGTATATTTCAATAAGTTATTATATATTTTGTTCTTATATATTTCAACAGGTACAAGCCCAATTTACTCAACTTCTCCTCCTAAGATACTCCCTCCATAACTCGCATCAGCCTCGTGAACGTTCTCTGGAGTGCCTCTCTTTTCTTCGATACAAGGACCCAAACTCTTTACAGCATTCCTGTGCTTTGTATAGTTTTAGCAAAAAACTCCCTATGCTTATACTCCATTCCCTTTCTAATAATGGACAAAATTCTATTTGTCTTCCCTATTACCTGCCAAATTTGGATGCTGGCTTTTTGTGATTTGTGGACAAAGATTCTCAATTCTCTTTCTACAGCATTCTGCAGTCTTTTACATTTAAATGTGATTCAGCCTATATATTATTCCTGCGAAAGTACATAACAAGACATTTCCCCACATTACATTCTATCTTCCAAGTTTTTGCCCTCTTGCTTATGAAATAATTCCACAGAGGCCAGTGTCTCATCACCAAGTCACCCTTTATTTATATGTTGAAAGTCCTTGACAGTGGTCCAGCTTTCTCAAAGTGTCAAAATGTCAGGGCCTCCTGGTTGCGCTGCTAATCTGGTCTAATCAGGAAATTCATATTCTATGAGGTCCACCCGGCTGACCTCGAGCTAATTTGTCTACAGTCTGATCTGCTATAATACGTGTTTCCTCAATGTTTCTTAAAATGAATTGGCTTTAACGCAACTGAAGAAGTTAGATTGTTATTATTAGATGTGAACTTTCCTTACCTGTATTGGCTATAACACAATTCTGGCCTCATCAGTTTATATGGCATGGCAAGATTGCATGAGAACGGAACTATTGCATTATATCAGAACTGACTGTATGTCACTCTGCAGATTTTTTACGTCATCCTCACATCTTGCCTTTCCAACTAGTTTTTGTATCATCTACAAACTTGGCAATCATACATTCACTTTCTTCATCCAAGTCATTGTTTGTAAAAAAAATGAGTCCATAACAATCCCTGTTGCACACCATTAGCTGCAGGTTGCCATCCTGAAAATGTCCCTCTTATCCCAACTCTATCTTCTATTAAATAGTCAATACCCTTCCCATGCTCATAAAGTGCCTCCATAGATCTACCGGTAGGTGTTCTAGTGCATATGTCACAAAAGTAAGTATGCAAGTGTAGCAAGTTATTAAGAAGGCTAATGGAATGCTGTCCTTTATTATGAGAGAAATTTAACATGAAATAAGGAGATGTTTTAATTGTACAGGGCATTAATAAAACCACATCTTGAGTACAAGAAAATACTGTGGAACCTGGAAATCTGAAATAAAAACAGTGTTGGAGAAACTCAGCAAGTCTGGCTAGAGCTGTGAGATAGAAACAAAGTTAACATTGAGTTTGGTATGATGTTTCTCAGGTCTGAATGGGGCTAAATAATCTTGATATTTTGAATATTGTATGCAGTTTTTGTCTCCTTCTCGAAGAACAAATATAAGTGCTTTGGAAGCAATTCAGGGGAAGTTAGATTGATTGATATTTCTAATGAGCGAGTTGTATTATGAAGAGTTAGACAGACTGGGCCTGTTTCCACTGGAATCTCGAAAAGTAATGGGTAATTGTTTCATTTGTACAAGATCCTGAATGGCCTTAATAAATTAGACATAGAAGTGATGTTTCTCCAAGTGAGTGAGACCAGATCTGGGGGACTGTTTTGAAAACTAGGGGTTGCCGTTTTAGTACAGAGATTAGGAGAGTGTTTTTTTCTCTCTTAGTATTGTGCAGCTTTGGAACTCTGTCTCCAAAGATTATGAAGATGCAGTAATTGAGTGTTTTTTTAAGGTGGACTTAGATAGATTCTGAAAAACGGTCACTGGAATTGAAACATTAATGCTGCTTTCTGTCCTGTCAGATGCTACCAGAGCTGATGAGCTTTTCCAGCAAGTTCTCTTTTTGTTTCAGATGTCCAGCCTCCACAGTTCTTTGTGTTAATTTCAGATTATTTTGAGGCAAAGGAGTCAAAGGGTACTGGGACTATTCAGAACACAGGCAGATCAATCCTGATCTTATTGAACGATGGAGTAGGTTTCAAGGGCCAAATGGTTACTTCTGCTTCTAATTAATATGTTCATGTATAAGTAAGAACAAGACAATGAAATTCAGCAATATAATAACACATTGAACTGCAGACACTGACAATCTGAAACCAAAATAGAAACTGCTCGAGAAACTCAGAAATTCTAGCAGCATATATGGAGAGAGAAACAGAGTTAATGTTCCAAGTCCAGTGACCCTTCAGAAATTCAGCAAGTAGCAGAAAAATAGTGGACAGCATATTACAAGGTATTGTAAAACTACATTGACATTACAAACCAATGCACCATTTCTATTATATAGGCACTGAATTGCATATTAATTTCAGTATTTAGCTACTCCAAGGAGAACCCAATCCAAGTGAGGAATTGGACTGCTTTGTACTGAATATAAAGGCTCAACAACATTAGAGAGGTGATGGCCTAGAAGTTATTGCTGGATTGTTAATCCAGAGACCCAGGTACTCTTTTGGAAATCTAGGGTTCAAATTCTACAGTGGCATCTGGAATTTGAATGCAATATTTTAAAAAATCTGTAATTAAGAGTATAATGATGACCATGAATCCATTGTCAATTGTCAGAATAACCTATCTGGTTCACAATGCTGTATTGTTGCACAGCGGTAGTGTCCCTACCTCTGAGCCAGAAGGATTGGGTTAACGTTTCACTTGCCCCAGAGGTGTGTAATAATATTCCTGAACAGGTAGATTCGAAAATATATTTAAAAGATCTCAGTGCCTTTAAAGGTGAACCAATGCAATGCGTTACAAAGGTGAGTACCTCCTCGCCCGAGAATCTGAATACATCATCTCCAACAGCGACAGTTTTGATTGGTTACCACCGCGTCGCCAAGTCCCAGATTCGGGCGCGGAGCCTGCTGGCCCCGTAACCTGAATAGCTGAGTCTCGCGTGCTGTTGAGCAGGCCTGACCCCGAAACCTGAATACTCGAGTTTCACGCCGCGCAAACCCTGGACCATGAATAATCCGAACGACCCACCGGGCTAAGTGGAGAGCGCCGCCCCTAAGCATGAATACGCAAATCCACCTGCGGGTTGAGGGAAGCGGGAATATTGGGTAGCGCTCCAACCCGGGTCCCAGATGGCGGCCCAGCCTGCGGGAATCTGAATGTTTAATACGCCAGGGTGCAGGTTGGCTGTGGTGTTATTGGGTTATGCCGGCCGCGGGTGGAGTCAGTGTGTTTTTTGCATTTTAAAAAGTCCCAGGCCAGTAGCCGGCCATAAAATAAGCGGAGTCGAGGTTTGAAAATTGTTCCCTCCACTTGCTGTTTTCTCCCCGAAGATGGCGGAGGCACTGGGGGTGGCTGACACCCGTAGGCTTCACAGTAAGCCGCAGGATTTAAACGACGCGTACGGGCCTCCCAGCAACTTCCTCGAGATCGACATCTTCAACCCGCAGACGGTCGGGGTCGGTAGGAGTAAATATACCACATACGAGGTCCGAATGAGGGTGAGTGTGCGGTTGCTAGCCCCTACTTCAAGCTGCCGCGGAGGTGGAGGGGGAGGGGAATGTTAAATCTAGTCCGAGGCTTCAGTCACGGCCTGCGTTCTTGCACACCACCCCCACCTCAGAGAGGGGAGTGGTAATTCAGCGTGTGATCTGTTGGCCAAACGGAGAAGATCTGCTCCCATTCTTTTTATTTCTTTCCGAAGCATGTCTGGGAGCGGCTGATTTAAATATTCACCTACTATCGAATTCTGTTATATCACAAGTGCCCTTGATTTGCTCATTATTGAATGATTCTCCACTTTCAGGGTAAGCACACACCTGTTTTTGAGGTGTTGACTGTCTTGAGCTAATGTTCTAAAGTACCATTTTTAAAAATAAAATTGCTAGTCCTATTTACCTTTTGCCACCTCCTTTCTTTTTAAGGTGTGATTGTGTTTTTAACAAGCGTTTCTGAATTTCAGTTCTGCTTTTTAATTATAGTTTTTATCACTGGAAAGAGCAAACCACCAGATTGTCCCCTGAGTTCTCTTGGATGAGTTGACTGGGAGCTCAAACTGTCATAGACCAACAGTGTCTCAAAAGCAGAAGGAACTGTTTCGCATTAGTTTTGCCTTTATCTTGGTTTTCTCCTATTGAGAGGAGGGAGAGGAAATAAACAAGATGATAAAATGTTGGTGAAGCCAGCAGGTCTGGTGTTTGTAGAGGAAATGCTTAACATTTTAGATCTAAATGATTCAAATTATTATAATTCTTCACAGATAATATCAAACTTTAATTTCTCCAGCACTTTGTTTTCAGTTCAGATCTTCAGTATCTTGAGTACTTTTATTTGAATAAACAAGGTGACTGATCTGTACCTGCATATGGAAAGCTAAGTAGAATACTGGATTAGATTAAACTGAATCTTTTTTAGCTGAATAATTGAATTATTTGGCCCCACTTTGTTTTCTCTTGAAGTCTACTCAAAAGTAACTGAAGTTTAGATGGTTGAATTGACTGTTAGTCTGACATCTTTCTGTTGCCCCTAGGATTGTCCCATATTCTAACTTATTTGTTTAGTTCAAAGCTCTGAATGCTGCTCAAATTGACAAATTTGTGATTAGTGGTAAATGCATCTTGAAAGGTGGTACTTATCTGAAGCTGTTTATAATTTTGAAAGCTTATTCTTTCATGAAATTTGGATGATCTTGGCAAGGCCACTACTTAATGCCCATCCCAGAGGGTGGGCAAGAGTCAACCACATTGCTGTGGGCGTGGAGTCAAATGTAGCCCAGACCAGGTAGGGATGGCAGTTTTCTTCCCTAAAGGACATAGTTATAAACAGTCCAACTCTTCAGTGCTGACCAGATATCCTAAACTGATCTAGTCCCATTTGTCAGCATGAGGCCTTATCTCTTGCAACCCTAATGCGCTCATCCAGATGCCTCTTTTAAATATTGTAATTGTACCCGCCTTCAATGCGTTCTCTGGCAGCTCATTCTGTAAGGTCTCCTCTCTACATGAAAAAGTTACTGGTCTGGTCCCTTTTTTTTTAAACTCTTCCCTTCTCTCCTTAAACCTATGCCCTCTAGTTTTGTTCTCTCCAAACCTGGGGGGGGAAAAAAGAGATTGGCTATTCACCTTATCCAAGCCTCATGATTTTTAAAAAATCTCTAGAAGGTCACCTTTGCAGCCTCTACTCCAGGGGGGTGAGGGCTCCAGCCTGTCTCTATTCATCAAACCCTCTGATCCCAGTAACATCCTTAGTTTAAGAACATCATTCCTACAGCAGGGAGACAACAATTGTGCATAATGTTCCAAACATGGCCTCCCCAATGTCCTGTACAGCTGCAATGTGACATCCCAACTCCTATACTCAATGCATTGACCAATGAAGGCGAACTACCTTCGCCCTGTCTACCTGTTACTCCGCTTTCAAGGAAAAGTGTACCTTCACATCTTGGACTGTTTGTTTGGCAACAGTCTCCAGGTCCCTAGGTGTGAGTCCTGCCCTGATTTGCCTTACCAAAACGCAATACCTCACACTTAACTAAATGAAACTCCATCTGATGCTTTGTGGCCCATCTGATCAAGGTCCCATTGTATTGAGAACCTTCTTCACTATCCATTACTCTACCAATTTTGGTATCATTTGCAAATTTATTAACCATACCTCCTTTATTCACAACCAAATCATTTACATAAATAACACACTGCAGTGGTCCCAACATTCATCTTTTTGCGGTATGCCACTGGTCACAGTCCTCTGATCTGAAAAACAACCTCTCCCACCACCCTCTTGCCTACAAAGCAAGTTTTTTGTATCCAATTAACTAGCTTTTCCTGGGTTCCATGTGATCTGACCCTCTGTCTGCCATGTCAAACCTTGTTGAATGTCTTAGTGAAGTCCACATAGTCAGTGTCTACTGCTCTGCCTTCACAAATTTTTTTTTTTTTTTTGTCGCTTCTTCAGTCAAGTTAGTGAGACAATTTCCAATGCTCAAAGCCATGTTGACTATCCCTTCTCAGTCTTTGCCTTTGCAAATGCATGTAAATTCTGTCGCTCCAAATATCCTCCAACAACTTACCCCAATGCTGACATCAGGCTCACCAGTCTATATAACCCTGGTTTTTCCTTGCAGCCTTTATGAAATAATGGGACCACATTAGCCAACCTCTAGTCTTCTGGCACTTCACCCGTGGCTATTGATGTTACCAATATCTCAGCAAGGGACACAGCAATCTCTTAACTAGCTTCCTGCAAAGTTCTGAGATGCACATGACCAGGTCCCTGGGGATTTATCAACATTAAGATGTCCAGTGCCACGTCTGATGTGGGCATTTTTCAAGATATCACTATTTTCCCCAAGTTCTCTAGCTTTTCACGTTTCTCCACATTAAATATGTATGAAATATTTGTTTGATATCTCTTGTGTATCAGTGTTTCTCCTCCCCTATCCTCCCACCCCAAGTGAATCTTGCTAGCAAAGGTGTGTAATGTTATAATTGCAAATACAATTTGTCCTTCTATGCTGTTATCACCACTATGATTACAATTATAGCTTTGATCACTTGACTGCAACCATACTGTGAATTGTTAACTGAATTAGTTGTCATTCACTTTGGATACACAACATGTACTGTTTTTTTCCCAATCTGAAATGTTGCATACTTTGCTTGATTGTTTGCTGAGCTCACTAAATTGATCAGACAGCACCTTCATAGAACCAGTTGTGTGCAGCAACTTAAAATTGCAGTAATCACTAACTTCAACATAATCCTTTACAAGATCCATGTACCCTAAATACTTATAATGGACAGCAACATTAATATTAAAAGTATGATCTCTTCCCTTAGGTGGAAATATATTGTTTTTCTAACTTCCTGAAACTTGTGCTGGAGTATAGTGCAAAAGTCCCAGCTCTTGGCTGCCAGACATAATTGCTGAACTAAAGTCAGAAATTCTTAAACTCAGCAGGTCTGGCAGCATCTGTGGAGAGAAAATAAGAGTTAGTACTTCAGGTACAGTGACCTTCCTTCAGTTCTGAGGAAACATTGACTCTACTTTTGTTCCACAAATGCTGCCAGACCTGCTGAGTTTCTCAGCAATTCTTTCTAATTTTTTGTATAATTGCAGAACTGTTGTCACTTAGAAGGACTAAGAGCTTTGCGCGATCTAGTTAGGGGCCTGCTTGCCTCCTGTCTTCAGAATGCCTGTCATAAGCTTCTAAAGCACAATGCTGTGCTGAAGTGTCAGATACTGCACAGAAACAGACCCATCGGTCCAATTCATCCAGGCTGACCAGATATCCCAAATTTGTCTCATTTCCCAGTATTTGGCCCATGTCCTCTTAAACCCTTTCTATTCATATTCCTAATCAGATGCCTTCTAAAACTTGTAAACATACTGGCCTCCACCACTTCCTCTGGTAGCTCATTCCATGCATGCATTTGCAGGGAAAATGTTGCCCCTTGGGTCCCTTTTTGGATCTCTTCCTCAAACCTATGCCCTCTAGTTTGGGACTCTTTCCCACCCTGGGGAAAAGACCTTGCCTATTTGGCCTATCCATGCCCCTCACTATTTTATAAACCTCTAGAAGGTCACCCCTCAGCCTTTTGCTCCAGAAAAAATATTCCAGCCTATTCAGCCTCTCCTAGTAGCTCAAACTCTCCAGCCCTGGCAACATGCTTTAATTCTTTTCTGAACCCTTTCAAGTTTCACAACATCCTTCCTTCCTATGGGAGGGAGATCAGAATTGTATTCTGTTCCAATTGTGGCCTAACAAATGTCCTGGCCAGCTGTAACATGATCTCCCAACTCTTATACTCAATGCCCTGAATAAAAGCAAGCATACCAAATGCTGCCTTCACTACCCTGTTGACCTATGAGTTCCTTGCAAGGGGAATAAAAATGAACCTGCACTCCAAGATTCCCCAGGGCCTTTGGCATTGTGTATGAGTCCTGCCCTGATTTGCCTTTCCAAAATGTGGCACCTCATTTATCTAAATGAAACTCCATCTGTCACTCCTCAGCCTATTGTCCTATCTGATCAAGATCCTATTGTAAACCTACTATAAACATGTCTTTACTGTCTATTATGCTGCCAGTTTTTGGTGTCATCTGCAAACTTACAAACAACACCTATGTTCACATCCAAATCGTTTATATAAACAATGAAAAATAATGGATCCATCACTGATCCTTATGGCAAACTGGTCACAGGCTTCCAGACTGAAAAGCTACCATCTACCACCGCTGTCTTCTACCTTCAAGCCAGTTCTGTAACCCAATAGCTAGTTCTTTGTGCATTTACATCATCTTACCTTGCTAACCAGTTTACCATGAGGAACCTTTGTTGAATGCCTTGCTGAAGTCCACATAAACTGCATCCACTGCTCTACCCTCATCAGAGTCCTCAAGATGTACAGCATGGAAACAGACCCTTCAAGTGCTTTTCTAGTGTTTAAACTGGGTTGTGGGAAGACTAAACCATTCATAACTGGGCAGTCAGAAGTACCATGGGTTTTGGTCTGGTCAATCATATGCTATGTAAAGCCAAGCAAGTAGAATAGTGTTGTAGTGCAAGTGCTTAAGATTTTGTCTTGCATTGTCCATATCCTTTGTAACCAAATTGTGGGTATGGGCTGCTTAAGTAGATTGACTTTTTTTTTTCTTATGGCTCCATATTATGGATCATGTACATCTGAGTACCACTGTGGTCTTTTCATTTTTGGAGACAGCAGAGTATCAATTTTTAGCTGATGGTCTCTAGGAGATTACCTTGGGTTTTTTTTTAGTTGAAGGAATGTCAATTTCATTATGGATTCCCAGGACTATGATCAAATGGCAAATGCCATGTTAAGGCTGTCATATGGCTTCCCCTCACTGGTCAGCCAACAGTTTGACAGCACATGACCAAGGATGGGCATCTCCTAATTATGACTGATCACAACTACCTGTCTGTTTGACTAATCTAACATGATGAAATACTTGTACAGCTTAATGATTGCATTTAGTTCAGTAAATGTACACTTGGGTTCAACAGTTGAAGTGATTTTCAGGCAATGGTTTTTACCTTGAAGGTTTTTAGTGAAGTTAGATATTAAAGTCTAATGATAGTATGTTCTGTATGCCTTAGATACACTGAAATGTTGTAAAAACAATGGTATATGCAGTTTAAAAATACTCACTCAGGTCAGACAGCACCTGTGGAGAGAATGTTACATTTTCGGGGAGGCAGTCATCACCAACTTGGAGAAAGTAAACCTACTTTTTTTCCTTTCTCCCACAACACTTTGATCTAAGTTGGTTTCCATAATGTAACCAGTAATCCATCTAACCCTTTCACAACCCTTTTTTTTTTTCCCCCACACACATTTCTCAGACAGTATTAAAACTGGTAGTCAGAAATGCCATAACTGTCAGACAGTGAAATACTTTTTTGATTCCACTTGTTTTAAAAGTCGCCAACTTTCATGGTCTTGCTATAACAAATACAAGTTATCTTTTCTTCAGTGTCCTCTGGATTTAGTAAAACACTTGACTAATTTCCACACTGCAAGATCCCAGAAATAGTAATAAAATAAGGACGTGTGAAAGTAATATTTGAGCAATTAAAATTTTGAAAGAGCTGAAGATCTTTCAAACTCATCTGGATGATGAGGCTTAGCTTTTCACTTCAAGAAAACATTCATGACTAGCTATGTTCTAAAATTGCACTAGGGTTTCACTTTAAATGCTTTGTTTATGGTTGAGTCAAGGCTATCATTCTCCAATGTACACTGAGATTAGATATCACTTATTATCAGCTGAAGATAGCCAATCCCACTGCACTTAAGAATTTTATTCTATATCCCCATGTTTGTTCTGATGCTTTCTTACAGACTTTAAATCAAAAATTCTCTCCACGTCAAACTTCAACTTTTTGAGTAACACCCTAATGCCCATTCCATGCAAGCACAACAGATGTAACACTTATCCATTTAGCTCCTCCCTTCTCACTGCCTTGATCTGTAAACATTTCTTCAAGGTGAAGCAGCAAATTATGTATTCACTGCTCAAGACATAATCTCGTGGTTGGTTATTTGTTTAGGGGTAACCAATACCTCTTTAATCTTGAAGTGTGACTTCAAGCTTCTCGTCAAATTTTAAGTTTCAGTCCTCTGCTTCTAACACTGTTCCAACAAAGTTAAATAATTGAGGTTTGGCATTTCAGCTCTTGATTTACATACATACTTTACAACTTTCTAGGCTCACTGTGGAGTTCAAGTTAAGATCATCACTTCTACTTGCATTTTTTTTCCAGTTGTAACTGGTCATGACTACTCTGAATTTCTGTTCATGCTAGATTTCATTTTATGTTGCACCTTCATCCCTTTTCATCATTCTAAACTCCATGTCTTGAATCTCCTCTTTCATTTCCCTTTGTAAAGATGAGTAATTGATTTTACCCAAGTGCTTTGTTGTTTTAACATCTGATTCCTCCCAGCATGTGACTTCTGAATGTAGGCAGGCATGTAGTTCAAGTTCATAACTATTCCTTCCTTGTAGGCATTAAGTGAACTATACTTATCAATTTGTTGGCTTCAAAATTTCACTTTGCAATCTTACAACTTGCATATTTTTATGTATGTTGAAGATAACAGTTGGTTTCATTCACCCTGCAGTTACACCCAGTGCTTTTCCCTTTAACCCAGGTGGAACTTGAGGAAATGTTGTTTTGAAATTCATTGGAGGATTTAGTTGGTTCCCCTTCTCCCCTCCACTTTCAATGTCTCCTGCATAATACTTTTGGAGAAAGGGGAGGGTTCTTTAAATTATTTCACAATCACCCCATTATTGAAAACTACTCTAAATATCCCCACGCTTATATTTCTGCTTTGCACATCTGCACCGCAAGTCCTATGAGCTGGGTTTGTTACCAATTATAAGTTTAACTGTGCTGAAGATGTTGGAAATGAGAAAATTACTCTGAAGCTATTAATCATTCAGCCATTGTAAAGGAATCTGAGCTGTAACTGAATGCAAAATCCACTTTTAAATTTTTTCATTAAAAGCCAATTAGCTAGGTGTTTTAAGCAAGCTGGCTAGTATTTTGTGTAAGTCTGCTATTGGCTAAAGTCTCATTAAGTAGACCTTGTCTGTGACAGGAGTTCAGAATAGAATTACCATGAAGTCAATTAACTTCAAGTTCTTTTAAAATAAAATGTCAGTCCAGAATAAATTTGGGTTTCTACACCAGTATATAGCCGTGCAAGCAATGGGTGCTGTTGGTTCAACATAACTTAAATAGTTTCCAATATTTTTGAGGTTTTTAATCTGATCCTTCAATCAGACCAGGATTAATCATGTCAGTTAACATGTACAACTCCTGTATCCTTATCCAGGATTACTTGATTAATCTGTGGGTAAGGAACAAAAGGAAACTATATAGCAGGCAAGCAAACTTGTCTGAGCCCCTGACATGCAATAAAATGGCTACTCTGAATTCCATTTCACCATCCCGTCCCCATAGCACAAACTCATGAAATAGAGCAGAATAAACCAGATAGCCTATCTGCAACGGTTGATTTGGGTTTCAACTTTTTGTTTATTTCCTGCCCACTCTCCCCTGTCTTTAATTTGGAGACTAAAAATCTGTTTACCCCAGCTTCCAATGTGTTCAATGACCAGACTTCACAGCCCTCTGGGGCAGAGCATGCCAAAAATTGGCATTTGAGTGAAGAAACTTCTTCTGAATGTATATGATCAGCCTTCTCCTGAGATTCTGCCCCTGTTTGATTCCCTGACTAGTGGAAAGTCTCCAAGGACCTACCTGAGCCACTTCTTCAGAATAGTGTCTCCATGAAAACACCTCAACTCCAGAGTGTAGACCTAATTTTTGTTTTCAACTTGTCATCCTGGGCACTAAGTTGGAAATGTGTTATTCTTGTACTTCCATTGACAATATCATTAAATTTAGAGTGCAACTACGCTAAATTTCAGATATGACTTTGCCCAAATCTTGTACAACTGTACCAATTCTATTCCTGTATTTAATCCCTAAGCAATGTCATTTATCTGAAATTGAGATTTATACCAAAATCTTCCTTTTTTGTTCTGAAAGAACATGCTTTCCTTAAGTAGTTTAAATTTGATTCTAGAAATGTTGCCATACCTTGGTTTTAGCTACCCTACTTCAGAAAGGATTTGAAATGTATGTAGAAGGACTTATTAAAATGACTAATAGTAATGAGGTGATAAGCTGGTTTTCCCTTCAAACATGGGCAAAAGGGTATCTGGAGGAGAATTAATGACAACTTGGGAGCTGACAGGTAGAAGACAGAGTGGTGGTGGAGACTGGAGGCCTGTAACTAGTGGAGTGCCACAAGGATCGGGTGCTGAATCCACTACTTTTCGTCATTTTACATTAATGATTTGGATGTGAGCATAAGAAACATAG